>NC_056750.1:812109290-812204290 GCF_019279795.1 Protopterus annectens
GTACACCATACTGGCAAAGCTCTTTTTCTGTCTTGTAAGTACTAAAACTGTTTTCAAAATGACAAAGTTCCAGACTTTCTACAACTAAAAATGAAAAATATCTGTAGCACTCAAACATATGGAGTGCCCCACACCTGTGCTTACAATTTGGTAATCACTTTTAGTAATGTGAATAACAGTGACAGCTGCCAATGATTTTACCCAGTTGCTAATGACTCGGTGTTATACTGTAACTGCACAAATAATTTGATAATCACCAGCATTTCTTGACTGCAAGATTCTGTATACCCTTACAAAGGTGATAATTGCTCCACATAACCTTTTGAGCAAACGTTCATTACATTTATGGTGCAAGTATTCTGTAAGACTGAGTCATTACCATCTGTCAGGAAAAGCCAGGAGTAGTGCTGTAACTGTCTTTGAATTGCTAAGCAATACAGAACTGTTATAAAACAATCACCTTTTGTTAACACAAACAGCGCAAAGAGATGAAGCCAGGAAACTGCTCTAAAATGATCCCAAATAGTCGCAAATAATGAAATGTCCTTGTATAATTAGCTAACACAATTTTATTAGTGTTTCGGAGACGACGATGCGTTTCCTTTTTCAGATTGAACAAACAAAGCAAAAAATCAACATTCAGCCCTACCTTTTAAAACATTTAACAGCATCATGTGGTGCTAAATACATTATGCAGCCACTTAGCCTTAATTGACTAGTCTGCGTTCAAGAAATTGTAGTTGTACCCTCAAACCACATTCAATATATAAATAATTTAAAACTATTCTGTAAATATATATATAAATAAATATATAAATACTGATGAAAAATATTTGCATAAAATTACAATGATCTATAATAAATTCCACGTTAAAAACACACATTTTTGAGACCATGCATAATTGTATCCATTTCCAAAACACATATACAAAAGTAAAAAATATATTACATAGGAATACTAATATCAAATACTTAACTCGCCCAACAAGAGATGTAGCAGGACTAAAAACTCAATACTTAGAAAATATTTATACATTGTCAAATTAGATATAAATATAAATGTAAAATACATTTAGCTAAGCCTTTATATTAAGAATGTATAAATAATAGACCCAGCCACTCTATTGAAAACATAAAACCTGCCTATGTATACCTTTATAAATACATGTTTAATAACATAAATAGTGTAAATAAGTAACAGCCTCCTTGTCTATTAGTTGCAAATTTTTAAAATGCTTGCAATAGGTAAATGCTCATTGAGACCTGGGGGAAATGTGGCTGCAGTCCTAATTTGCCAGCATAATTCTTCTACTTCCAAACAGATTTGCCATGGTCCAACATAAGGGGCATCATCTATCAGTTTCAACACCGTGAAACTAAACTGGTGACCAGGGAATTCAATTGTGTGGCTAGCCAACGCATTGTTAGTATCTCCTTTTGAGATAGCATAATAGTGTTCATAAATGCGCTGTTTTAATTTGCGCTCAGTTTTCCCTATATAGAACGCGTGGCACGCTGTGCATATTGCCACGTATACTATGGCTTTAGTGTTACAATTGTATTTACCTACTATTTTGTACTGAATTTTGTTAATGACAACCATAGTTCCTTCCTTAATGAACTTACATTGTGCACAGCACCCACATTTACTCATCCCAACCATAGAACTCCTCGGTCTAGATCTACCAGTTTCCAAAAGTGTTTTCAAATTGACTCCCCGCCTAAAGGTAATGGCGGGCGGGCCATTAATGATGCTCTGAATCTTCTTATTGGAAAGTAGCATCCAATTTTTACACAAAATCCCCCTAATGAAATAGTGGTCTGTAGAAAAAGTACAAAGAAACCTAAGGTTATTATTAGATTGACTAGGTTGGACCCTGAATGAACTGCTTCCCCCTAGCTCGTTAGCTTGGTTAATCACATTGTGAGAAGATAGAATGGGGCTGAAGTGCCCCATTCTACGTTTGTGTTTAACTTCTACAGTGATCTCCCTTATTAATTCAATTGGGTAACCCCTATTGCTGAACATGTCACCAAGCATCTTACATTCTGTAGTAAAATCATTGTCATCAGTTACCATTCTTGCCGCCCGCACCATCTGTCCTTTTACAACTGCTTTCTTTTGATGGTGCGGGTGGCAACTGGAATAGTGCAGGAAACCATTGGAATACGTTGGTTTTCTGTAGATGTTACTCTTAAATCTACTATTTAAACAATCCTTCTGTAGTAAAATATCCAAAAAAACTAATTTGAGTTTGATGGAATTCAAACGTAAACTCTAAGAAATTAGTGAACTCAGAAATAGACTTAATAAAATCAGGGATGTGGTCTGGATGCCCCTTCCACAAAATGAACCTGTCGTCCTGGTACCTAGTGTACCAGGCGACTTGGGATTGAAACATAGGGTTTTGGAATAATAGTGTGTTCTCCCATAAAACAATCACCTTATTTCCTTATCATAAGACTTATAGTAATATAATAAAAAACGGGGTTTCTGCCTCGTGCAGATCATATTAAAGCAAGTCAAGAATAGGAATTTAGTGCAAAAAGAGATGTACTGCAGTACAGGTATAGTCAAAGATGTTAAGACAACCAATAATATACCTCAGCACTGCAGTGAACATCATGGTTCATGGCAACAGGGACAGATGTGAAAATGTTTATTGGATAGGATAAAAGCACAAGTGTGTGTTGGGTTACTGTCCAACTGAGGTGAGGTGCACCGTGCTCACTGTGGTCATTGTTGGCAGACTGCAACATATGTTTCAGGGGAATCTGTCTCTTGCGCATAAGTCATGGCATGGACATGAATACAGAAGATGATGAGAGGATGTGCACAGTACTGCAGACCATCAGTAGAGTACTGCAAGAAGGTGGGTAGTGCTAACATGCTGCACACACACACACACAGATCTACATGTGTAACCTACAGGTGTACATGTCTTGCCATGTGTCTAAAAGAATGGCAGTAGCTAGAAATGTTCACCCAGGAAAATATTGTAGGCCCTATACATAAATCATGCATATAATTGGAAAACATAACATTCACAGGGTTTTTCAGGCCCAGGTATAGAAAGGAGTGATAACGCACATTAAATGTTGTGGCCATAATAGCACAGTAGCATTGGTGCATTGCAGGGTCACTGATACGATACTTTGTGCCAAAAGCAAGGAAAAGTATATCATCAGGGACTGGAGGTAGGCCGCAAACTCCAACTGCTCACAGAGGTGAACGACTTCCTGATAAATCTGTCTGTGGCTGGTGAGTAAACCCTCGTGCTTGGCAAAGTTGTGGATGTAGAAGCTGGGCTTAGAACCATAGCTAGGTTATAAATTGGTATCCCTCAGCTCAGATGACCAAAAAATGCTAGGAAAGGGCAGATGGCTAATTAGCATTTGACACTTCCCTAGAATGCCTCACTATTGTATAGTGCAGCTATAGGGACAGCTCACCACATTGATTCTTCCAATAATTGAAAATCACTGTAGTGGACCTGCCTTGGAATTGGAAAAGGCTACCGCAAGGAGTTGGCTACTAGTGTAAGAGCTTACCACTTATGGTAACCTCTTCTGAATCCTGACTCTGATCTAAGTTATTTCAGTGCAGAGATTGATATTCCACATTAATACTATTTTATTTAAAATAAACTTTATTATTTACAACGTTTGACATGCCTTACAACTGCCATGCACCTATACTTAAAGAAATTATGTAATCGGTGACCTAACAAAACATAATTTAGCTTTTTTTTTTTAATCAAAACTAGGAAAAAAGCATACAAGAAAATAAATGCACCCAATATGTACAACACTATCAAGGAATGCAAACACGGGTATTTTTAAGCACAATCATGCTCTCATAAAATTGTATGGAAATAATGGCTTCCTAATTGCTAAAACTCATCGCAGCCATATTCAAATGTATGAGTTTAAGACTCTAGTTTGTTCCAGCACCTAAATAAATTTTACCTTAATGTGGTAGGGTGCTGTTCCCCCTGACAACCCTTTAACGTGTGTAACAAAACTCCAACTGACAATACAGTGGAAGGCTGACTGTTAAACTCCTCATTTTGATGACTTCTATTGCCATTGAGTTCTGCTATGATCCTTCAATAAGTTTCCAAAAAAGAGCTTCCACAGGTGGAAGGGCCTTCAAGTGCAGCACTGGGCCTCAACACCTCTGTGTGGTCCAGTATTTTCCTGTAATGGCCAAGATATCGGCCATTGTTTCTTGTGTCTTACTCTGACTGGAATGTTCAGCAGTCCGCTAATAGCATGTCCACCTAAACACTCGTATTTGAAATGCATCATATATGAATTGCATGTGTATTACACATGCGTATCTTTCATTTGAATGTTTGTCTGTTTATGCCTTATCCTGAGATATTGGCTAAAAGGACTTCAGACCAGCCATCTACATGGTTGACAAAATACACACGCGCGCACACACACACACGCACATGCACTTTTTTATGAAAGGAGTAAAAACTTCTCATGAAAGGGATGACAAGCAAAAACAACTTATAAAACTTCACACATTTGAATTGAAATTCATTTGCTGTTATTCCAAATGTCAAATCAAACTCTTTCATTATAGTATTTCTAACCAGCTGGAAAACTAATTTGTCTGTGAAAGGTCTACTAATGCACGTGTACAGCTGGATAATGCATATAATAAACACGTAAGAGTTGTGCACTCTACTCACAAGAGTTGGAAACCAGAAGCCCACGAATTTTAAAATGCTTTTCATAATTTATTTCTATTTGTTATGAAAATAAAGTCGGTGGGATTTACTGTAAAACATGCATTGAATTTGGTAGTGCCTCTAGTCAAATTGACATAATTGTGTCCTGGTATCTCGTGGTCTGACTGCTCAGGAGTCCTGTTGCACGAGATCAGAGATAAACTAGTTAAACCTTTATGCAATGATGTGAGGATAAGATCATAGTGGAAATCATTTTGTCTCTCCTTGTTTGAGGAGGAAAAAAAAATGGGACCGCAACCCTGAATACAGAAGCAGTATTGGTGTTCAGCCGTTACAGAACTAGCTCTTACAAACCAGGACAAACTCAAACGTTGTAATACTTGCCATTAACTGACTAACTTTCAGTGATTTACCACAAAAGACAAGAAAAAATCTGAAGCAAGTCAGGGACATCTGACAATTAACTTTAATCTGCTTACATTTTTTAGTAAATGAAAGGTCTGAAGAAAACCGTGCAGAGTTGGACATCACTGAACTCTCTGTACTCGGCGAAGACCTTTTAGACAGAATATTATATACTGCTCAAAGAGATCCTTCTGAAACTGACCTGATTAAAACCAACTTACTCTAAACAATGCCTCAGACTCGGAAGAAAGCAAAACTGTAATAATACATTCTTTTTCTCTACTGAATTTGGAGAGAACAACTGACAGAGAAGTGCTTCCACTACTGGGCACCAAACCAAAATGTTCAAATAACGTGCAAACCAAAACGGACTTTTTTTTTTTGTCAGAAACTACGCACTTGTATGTTCATTCATTGCTTGTCCAGCCCTATCAGTCTTATTACTAAGAAGAAGAAAAAAAAAACACGTTTACTACGCAAACACTGCCAACTTCACCTCAAAACATTTTCAACTAGCCTGCAACCTGATGGGTACGAGCCAATCAAAACCTACTGCAGAGATAATGTAATTGCAGTACATTGGCTACATCTGTATTCCAGGAAATTTTCGTTTAAACAGGAGATTCCTGCACCTTTCTGACTGCAGACTGTCTTCATTCTTTTTCATCCTCTACTAGCAATTCTACTGAGTGCTTCTCGCGAGTGAACACTGCTGCTAGACTTGCATCTAGTTTTAGAAAAAAAAATCTCTGGTGCAGCTGTAGGTCAACTGCCTTGAATGTCAGGCTTTCTTGGTGCAGCGTTCTTTCCAGATCATGGCAGTATCTCCACACTTGTGAACTGGCACACAGAATTAAATGGTCTGGCAAAATAAATAGGATCCAGTAGCAATTTAGGCAGCTGTCAAATGTCAGAAAAAAGAAAAGGAATTACTATTGCAGGACCAGCTATTTATTTTGCCAGATCAGACGTGTTACGTCTGGGGGGGTGGTGGTGGGGGGGGTGGAGGTGTTATGCAAGTAGTGGCTTGACTGCAAGAACCGATTGGCTGCTGCCACTTGCTTCATGCAATGCACAGAAAATTTGCTTGCTGTGATAAGTTTATGGTGAGCTGATTTTCTTGTAAAAAATCAAATATCAACATAACGTAATTCCACACTGAAAAAAGTTGAGAAGGTAACTGACAAAGTTCAGCTACTTTTTCAACTTATTTTTTACTGTGGAGCAACAATGACTAAAGTTTCACGCGCTTGTGGAAGGCACTTGGGTGTAACATCCTACAATTAGTATAGTCTCATAGCAGGCTTGGATGTAAGCACAGAGGTGCTATGTGACCGTACTCGGGGGGGGGGGGGGGTTAATGAGTTGAAAGTAATCAGTCTAAGCTCCTTAATTCATTTCCCCATGCAAGAATGAGACAAACATTAACTGTCTTGCCTTTTAACTAGGTATGTCCAACGTACTCTTGGTTCCTCTAGTCCTTGTGCTTCCTTCCTTCTCCAGTATTTTCCATTGAAACTCTGGAAAAGGTTTCAAGAGTACAATATTTTTGTGATATTTATTACCAGAAGAACAAGAAGCAGAATCTCCTCTTGTGGCTCACTTTTTGTTGGACAGACTTGTATTTCCTCCTTGGCATGTACTTCATCAAAAAATTATTTTGTCTGTCCGGGGAAGAATACAGCTAGGTACAGCAGTTTGAATTTCCTGAATAGTGGAATGAATTTACTCTTCTGCTTGGGGTGCAATCCGTAATTCTCCACAAACACTCTGCTGTCTCCCGGCATTTAGTATTTTGTCAGAATGAGCTCCTGCTTGTAGGATTACATCTTTACTGTTAAAGGTCTATGTTGCTTTCTTATAGCTAGGTTTGGAGCATACTCAAGAATGTGCCCTTTTTTAACAACTGCTGTGTAAGAGCAGTCCAGTTGCTTATCTGGCTTTCTTAAAATTAATGCAGTCTGTTCCTTCCAGCTTCGCTGGTATAGCTGAAAATCTCAAGATTTCCCTACATGCTTTGTCTTCTAATTCTATTTTTTGAAACCTCTCTTCCCGAGCAGTCTTATTAAATCAGTCTTTTCTTAATTTTTACCTCTGATTCTTGCAGTTTCATTTTAATACTTGTGTAAAGCTTCTTCCATTTTTTTTCAGCCTTTTGTTTGTGTTGATGTACTCCATTAGTGTTTTGTTTACTTTAACCAGGTCTGTATGCAGTTGTCTTAAATCTATAGATTACTGGAAGTCATGTTTTGAAGATTGCATAGTTTTTTGCGGAACAGCTGCTGAGCCCTCCCTAGTCAGTGTTCCTTCATCACTTTTTGTAGCTGTGGTAAACACATCTAAATATGACTAAATTCTTTTTATAAGACCCATTGCTTCTACTACTGTTGGAACTGTCTGGGTATCTTCCACATTGCTCTCATTTCTACCTGCAGACCCTGATGACTTGTGTCTCTGTACAAAAGAAACTGGTCACTGGGTGTGACAACTTCAAATGATCAATGCTACTCTTCTTTTCTTGGACCACTATATGTGGTTTTCTAGTATCTATCTTTTGAACTGTTTGTTGGTAATGGATGATCCCATGTGATGTAGACTACGTTTTCTTTGATGCTTTGTGGCTCATGTTTCCAGTGTTTTCAGCCACTTCAGCAACACAATGTTTGCATAATACCCAGTGCAACAGTCTCTTCACATTATTATGCCTTTCAGTATACAGTCCTTCTGCCATTTAGTATGTTGCAACGAGGTGTGCAACAGTTTCCAATTTGGTTTTACAAAACCTACATTGGTCTTTCATACAGTCCTTCTGCCATTAGTATGTCGCAACCAGCAATGAGGTGTGCAACAGTTTCCAGTGTAGTTTTACAAAACCTACATTTGTCTGTTTCTCTCACATGTTCAATGAACTTTATAAACCAATGTGTACGCAGCCCACTATCTTGGGCTGCCAATATTACCCTTTCAGCTCTTGGTTTGAATTTGCCTCTCCTTAACCATTCTTGTGTTCGTTCCTGATCAACATGAGGTTCTTCCAGAAGTTTTCTATACTTGCAACTATATTTCTGCTTTTTCTGCATTTCTTCCCTTCTCATCTGATCCTTCACCTTGTATTTGTATTCTTTCCCATTCCTGTTTGACACCAATGAGCTTCTGCTAGATTAAGCGAAGAAAGCAGAGAAGTCATCTTGGATTTATTCTCGTGTTTTAAAACTTTCACTACATTTGAGTCCTGTAAGTTAGGACAGGAAGAGCAAATGAGTTTATAGCCTGGATTTTGTTCCTAGATGTCAGTTCTGTTTTCAGGATTAATTTGTTCATGTTTTATTGATCCTTCATCAGTTCCCAAATATTTAAGCACTCCTTGCTCAAGTTCTTTTATAACACGTTCTTGTCCCAAACTGATATGTGATGTTATGTACTCCTATCTCACCGTAATTCTTGCTGGATGGATTTGGAGCCAGTTCTCTGTTCCAATTCAGCCAATACTAAAGCTCGAGAGCTTTTACTGACTTGAGGCTAACCCCTATCCCATGGTGAATCACGGCAATTCCCCAGATCTCGTTTGTCGTGAAAGCTTCGAGGTTGTCTCCTCACTGGCTCGTTGGCTAAGTAGAAGATTTTTGATAATTTTGTCGAATTACCTTTTACCTGTGTCATTGTAGTGAGTGCGTGCTCCCCGTCCCACTTTCTCAGGATTGTACGGCCCGTTTTAGTTAGAGGGCCGTAGTTGCCTGTTTAAATTAGAGGGCCTTTCCTCTCAAATGCGACAAGTGTTCTTAAAAAAATGTCATTGGCTGACAGTCACACCAGCTGTGTGGAGTGGCTTGGAGGGGCTCATTTACAAGAACCCTGTACTTTGTCTTGCCTTTAGTACTAGGGTTCTTAATGAAGGAAAACTAAATTGACAGGGGTCTTATGACTAGTTCCTTCCAGGAACAGCTGGAACTTGGTCAGACAGTTCCTAAAACTTTGAAAAGAAAATCTCCATAGGTTCCAGTTTCAGAGCCAACTAAAAATTTTAAACCGACTGAGCCGAGGAGTTCTGGCTCAGATTCCTGCGCTTCTGTCTCTGTGCCGTCTGTTTCCTCTGTGCCGAGACAACCTTCTGTATAGACATGCACTCCTGTTTTGGACCCCATCTTGCAACCTTGAGATCTCCCATCTCCACCCGTTCCTCCAAGACACACTCTCAGGATATCGAGCAGGTGGAGAAGAGGCTGCTCTGTGACATGTTGCTGTCTAAAAAGTTAGCTCTTCTGGATCCAAGGCTTCAGAGCTGTCCCATCTTCAGGCTACTGCTCTTCCAACTGCTTTGCTCTGAGTCTAATACTTTGGGTCGTCCTGTGCTGGAACCTTCAGTTCTGAGAATTCTTCCTGCTTCCTTGGAACCGATAACTCTATTGGCGATTCAGTCTGGAGCAGAGATGTCTGGGAGCAGACGCTCTCGGGTCTGCTCCGAGAGTGATAAGTCACCCTGGTTTTTCTTCTGAACCGACCCTCTGCTTCGGCTCATCTGAGCTCTGTTCCCATGTCTGCTTCGTAACCTGTCCCTCCTGCTTTGAGTGGATGTAGCCTTTGGAGTGGGGCGGTAAGGCCTTCGAAGCAATAGAGAAAGCTTTGTCCAGTGCCATAGCCCTGCATTTGAAAACCAATGTCCCTCCAGCAGCCGAGAGCAACCTCTTCTCCCCCGCCTGCCCCTCAGCATAGGGAACCAGAGACTCCAGGAGCCCCATTGGAGGTGTCCCCTCTTCTGAGACTTCCCCAGATTATCCCACTTCCCTTGGAAGAGACTTTGTAAGCGGAAGCACATTGACTCACCTGAGTGTGTCATGTCCGACACTAATTTGGATGAAGTAGTAAAACAAACCAGAGTATCGACCACCACAATGATGAAGAAAGCTCCTTTATTCAAACAAACACAGAGATGAGCGCTTTCGCGTACACACTGTACGCTTCTTCAGATCTAATGATTCAACAAGACCATGATCCTTATATACAGCAAAGTGCTCTAATCAATTAATCAATCAGTCAAAACTACTTCAGTATATCAAACTGCAAAGACCAAATGAATTGGTAACATGCATTTCCTAGGGAGACTATACTAAAACAATTTACTATGCCCCTAGTGAACAGTAGTAGAGAGCAAACATGGAACCTATAGTAAATGTCAAACAGACCATTAAATTATATAGATCCTAAAATATAAATATAGATATATAAATGTCTTGCTATCATTATGCATTTTTTCAAATCAAAACAATATATATATGAAGTTCGAAAATAGTTGGTAAAAATATATATATATAAAAATATATACAAATATAAAGTACATATATATGAAAAAACATGGAACTATGTATATCTAGATCCTTATGTATAAAAGCTCAGGCTTAAGCTATATTTTTTTTATATATATAAATGCAAATGTAAGCACTTAAGAATATATATGAAAATATATATATATATATATATATATATATATATATATATATATATATATATATATATATACACATATATACATATATATATATATATATATATATATATATATATATACATACATCATGTCTAGTTATAAATAATAATCATAAAAACTAATTATATATCTAATCTTTGCTTAATAAAGTTAAACAAGTCAGTCCATAAGTTAACTTTTACTGACATTACTTTATATAAGAATCTATTATTGTATTTGTAATTACTAAGCTAGAATAAAACTAAATCCATATAAAAAAAAATATATATATATAATATACAACCTTAAATATGTCAAATTCATAAAGTCTGGATTTAAAACAATCCTACATATAGGGAAAACATATCTCTTTAACTCATGAGAAGCATGAAGCTAATCAATATGAGTTGTAATCATAAGTATAGTCTTTAGACTCTTAAGTATAATAAAACTTAAGTATGCACTACTATGTTCATTAAAGATAAAACCTGTATAATTAAAACAATTTAATATAGAGCAATAAGTGTAAAATATAAATGAATCATTTCAAACTCCGTCCTTTTAACGAAGATCTAATACTAATATATTGATTCAACCCGGGTGGATAATGTGCTTTAAAACGTAATATCCAACCTAATTCAATATTCTCTAGTTCGTTAAAAGTATCACCCTTCCTTTTGCTAGGTGTAACAAGCTGTAATATTCTAAACCTAAAAGTATGTCCAGGATTACTGCTAACATGTTTAAGGCATTCTTATGATCATTTTTCTTGATATCATATAGGTGATTGTAGATTCTTTCTTTTAAAAGCCTTGTTGTCATTCCTATATAAAACGCCTTACAATTTTGGCAGTCCGCTAAATATATTAAGTTAATACTGTCACAACTCGCTATAAAGTTAGGATGATTAATTTGGATGAGTCAGAAGGGTCCCCAAAATCCCCCTCTGAGGATATTTCTTTTGCAGACTTCTTTGAAATCCTTAGATAGAGGGGTGATTGGAAGACCTCCTAACCCTACTGAGGACAAATCAGTGTACCTTGAGGCTTTTGGTTCTTTATCTTCCATCTCCTGAGTGACGCTGCCATATGACCAACTTTTGAGGGTCATATCCCAGAAAGCTTGAACCTCCCCGGGCACAGTAGAGCCTGTCCCAAGGAGGCCAAACAAATTTGACTGCTCCGGAATACTAATTTTTTTCTAAGGGAGTTCCTGTGCATGCTATGGTTGTTGTCCGAGACCTCTTCAGATATCCATCCTCCTGACAGAGTCCAGGACGATGGATAGGTATGGAAAGCATACCTTCTCTTCAGCGGCATTTACCTTACGATCTCTGAATTACCTGTCCTGTTTTACTAGACTTCAAATGGATCTCTTGTAGGAGTTGGGAGATGCCCTTCAGGGTTCAGTAGCTTTGGGATCCATGGACAAGGTATCAGTGCAGCTCTCCACCCTTGCATCTATCGCTACTCCTCCCATGAGGCTGATTTCCTATGCAGCTGATGGAGAGAGCAGGGCAACCGCAGCAGGAATTTCTCCTAGGAGGCATTCCTTGATGCATCTATGCAACTGTACGTAATTCTTTGTCTTCCTTCACCAACGTCCCCTTTGGTTCAACTCTTTTTGACTGCAGGTAAGAGACTTGGACCAGATGCGAGCAGGAAGGGAAAACCTTATCTGCTGTCGGAGTCAGTTTCTCCCTTCCTTCTAGACCCTATCCCAAGGGTAAAACAGGAGAGAAAATGTGGTTCTGTAAATCCCAAAAAAGATTTACCTCTGGCACAAGGTCAACCCTACCCTAGAGGCAGAGTGGGAGGATGTAATGGAAGGCGCCGCACTTGCGGCTAAGGGTGTCTGCAGCATCAGGGAGGCTCTGAGGGGTTGCCAGACTGTCTCTGAAGGCAGTCTGGGGATAGTCTTTCACTGTACCCAAGCACCTGGCTACAAATTTCCCAAGATCGTTGGGTACAACATATAATTTCTAGAGGTTATCTTATTCACTTGGTTTCCGATCCCCCGGTAAACCGGTCTTTAACAGATGTGCCACCCATTCAATTAGACTGTGCAACATCCGAGGTCATCTCGTTGCTTCAAAAGTCATCCAAGAAGTCCGTAGAGAGCAAATAGGATCCGGAACTTCCGATTCTTTTTAGTTCCAAAAGACGGGGGACTGGATCAATTTTGGATCTCAAACTCAACAAGTCTGTAAAGAAATCGACGTTCCGTATGATCACTCTGCAGTCAATTTTTCCCTTTATTGGGAAAGACAATTGGATGTGCTCCATAGATCTTCAGGATGCATACTACCATATCAAAATGGACAGGTGCTCCAGAAGACATCTACGCTTTTGACTGGGAGCCAGTAATTTTCAATTGGCCGGGAGCCAGTAATTTTCAATTCTGAACAGTGCCCTTTGGTGTCACTACAGCCCCCAGAGTGTTCACCAAATGCATGACAGTGGTAACATCTCACCTAGGTGTACCCAGACTGGCTCCTCACTGCTACCACCAAGCATCAACTAATCCAAACCAGGGGCAAGAGACTATCCTTGTGTGCCAGATTAGGGATTATAGTTAGTCTAAAAAAAAATCTGCCTCATCTCCATCGCAGTGCATTGTTGTCTTAGGCTCAGACATGGACTCTACCGCCATGACAACGACCAACACCAGAAAGGGTAGAATCGTTGCACAACCAAGTCAGATTCTTGCTGAAAAAAGACAAAGCTCAGGCCAGGATAGTCCTTCAGGTTCCAGGGACTATGGCTTCCACCATTCTCTTAGTTCCCCTAGCTCGTCTGCACATATGAATACTTAAGTGGCTGCTATTTGCCCAGTGGTCAATGCAGGATCTCCCCTTGTCTCACCAGATACTCATCACAAACTCCTGCAAGAAGGATCTAACCTGGTGGTTACATGTGGATCAACTTCATCTTGGTTGTCCTTGCTCCCCCTCAAAACGTAGTCTTGACCACTGACGCTCCACAGGGTGGGGAGGGGCTTTATCTGGGAATGACTGTCCAAGGTATCTGGCAGGATCACGAGACCCACTTGCACATAAAAGTTCTGGAGATGAGAGCGGTGCTCTGCGTTGTAAGCGCTTCACCGTTCTCTTCCCACCAGGACAATTGCGATTTCAATCCGACAGCATGTCTGTAGAGTGATGCAAGCAAGGGGGGAACCCAAGTCCTACCCAATATGTCGAGAGGCACTAAGAATATGGAAATGGGTGATGGAACACTCAATGCTTTCTGGCAGCAACGCACATTCCGGGGAAGTCCAATGTGATAGCGGACAAACTGAGTTGAGCAATTCTGATGCCTCACGAGTGGCCCCTGAAAACAAGTTGTGGAAGATTTTCCACAAATGGGGCCAGCCTTGCTGCGGCCTATTCACATGAACACCAAATACAGCAACTACTCTGCCCTCATTCCCCATCCGGGGATGTCACCCAGGGATGCTCTGGTCCACAATTGGCCTCCAGGACTCCCCTTATGCTTTTCCACCCTTTCTTCCAATACCAAAAGTGGTTCAGAAAGCAAAACTGTTCACTACCCTGATCCTCATTGTCCTTACTGGCCTCACCAAGTCTGGTTCCCCTTCTTGTGGCCCTATCTCTTGGATTCTGAATGAAAAGAATCTTTCAGCTGCTGTGGTGAAACTGCCAAATCAAGAACAAAAGCACAAATTAGGACAGATGAATCACCAAGGCTAACGCTAGGTATCCAAAGATCTGATTTAAGATTAATTCGAAAGCACTTATCGTTTGTGTGCACCCGGGGACTTGTATTTTCTTATCTTCTTTTAAACTGGAATCATTAAATTCATTTTAAAACTGACACTGGATGTATTTTGTGGACTAGTCCGTCAGCAACTTTGTTTAAATCTTTGGATACCTAGCATTAGCCTTGGTGATTCATCTCTTGGCTTCTGGAACCATCTCCAGACCTCCTGATTCATCACAGGACAGTTCCATCCTACCTTCCAAACCCTTTAATTGACAGAGTGGCTGCTCCACTTCCAAGAACAGCAAGGTGCATTTCTTGGTGCATTTCCCTTTCTCCTACAGTCACACATCCTGATTTCTTCACAAAAACCTTCCACCAGGAAGTTATGTTCCAGTAAATGGAAAAATTTGGGCAGCTAACCAAGGCATAGATCCCTACTCTGCTCCCATAGTCTATCTTGTCCTTCCTTGCATTTGTTTTTCAAGAAGGAGCTGCAGCTGCTACCATTAGAGTTCAGTTAGCTGCCATCTCTAATTTATTTTGGCTATATGGGAAATCCAATCCTGTCCCACTCTTTCAGCAAAACCTTTTTGAAAGATGTCTTCCTCAGACCTCCAATCGGGCAACCACCGGAGCCCTGGGACCTGAACTTCTCACATCTTTGATTTCTCCACCCTTTGAACAGTCTTCTTCGTCTGACTTGAAATTGTTGTCTTGGAAGACGCTGTCTTCAGTTGCTATAACATCTGCTAGGAGAGTCTCAGAATTGCAAGCCCTCACCATTCAACCTTATATTTTCTACAAGGATAGAGACTCCTTCTGAACTAATCCTTCCCTTCTCCCTAAGGTATGTTCAGAGCATAATCTAAACACAACTATTGAATTACCAGTATTCTTCCCAAATTACACTAACAAATCAGAATACAGACTACAATTAGATGTCCACAGAATTCTCCGATTTTACCTGCACAGGACTAAAGATTTTCGAAAATCGGACCAATTGTTTCCTTCTCAGACAAGAACAAAGGCATGTCTGTCTCTAAGGTCACCTTGTCTAAATGGCTTTCAGACTGCATTTCATTTGCTTATAAAACTGCTGGGAAACAATTACCTGCTAAAGCAAAAGGCCATTAAACCAGAGCAGTATCAACTTCGTATGCCTTTTAGATCAAAACTCCCAATTGATGCAATTTGTGCAGCAGCTACTTGGGTAAGATGTCATACCTTTTGTCACTCATTACAAATTGAATTTAGCCTCCTGGGACAGGTCATCCTTTGGGTCCGCTGTGCTGAAGAGTCTCTCTGCCTGAGCCACCTGGGGTAAAGGTGCTAGGGATGCTGTCACATCCAGCAAGAATTACTGCGAGATAGGACTGCATAACATAAAGAAGTTATGTACTTACCATTACGTTCAGTGTTTGTAGTCCATCTCACCTACATTCCTGCTTCCCACTCTCCTTCCCCCTTCCTGTTATCCTGGAGGAACTGGTGGACTATCCATTATGCTGTCTGACCTTGTAGTTGTCCGTCCACTTGGCATGGATAGTAATACAAAATATTCTGTTTGTATGTGCATAGTTATTGATAGTTTACTTACTATTATGTATGTAGTTACTCTCTTGCAAACCAGATCTGGGGAATTGCCGTGATGCACCATGGGATAGGAGTTAGCCTTGAGCTAGTAAAGCTCTCTAGCTTTAGTATTGGCCAAGTCTGAGCAGAAAATTTGCTCTGAACCCATCCAGCAAGAATGTAGGCGAGATGGACTACAAACATGGAACGTTATGTTAAGTACATAACTTTTTTTTTTTTTTTCCTGGCATCGCAGTTTTCCAACTTTAAAGGTTGCCTTTGCACATTTATCAAGAGCAAATAACATTCTTAAGTCGTCTGGAAAAAAGTTTTGACAATTTGCAGTTGTGCTTTCAGTTCCTCGTCTGAGCTAAACTGTTTTAAATTGACAGAGAAGGTGAGAAGTTTTTGCACTTTTTGTTTTTTAGGAGCCAGATTATAGCCATGGCCTAAGCTGTTGAATAAACTGTTTCATGGTCACTAATGTAATTGATCAGTTTCATGGTCACTGTAATGTAATCGTTCAGTGTGGGGTGTATTTTGTACATTTTTAAGCACTCCTTTTATCCATGAATGAGATGCTGTCAGATGCTTTTTTGTAGTCAGTCCATGCTCTACTTGGATTCTTCCCCTTTTTACAGTTCTCCACTACGACTTTAACAACAAATGATCCTTTGTTTCATTTGACTTTCTTTTATTGCCCTTTTGTTCTACTGCCATAATTGAGTTTTCTTTTAAATGACTATAAACTGTCGCCATCAGTTCCAGTGTATAGCTTAGTTTATACGTCATTGGAAGGCAAGTTATTGGTCTATAATTTTTAGGGTAACTTGCAGGTTCACTCCTAAGTAGGAGCATTGTTTTTCCTGTTAGGTTGGTGTCTGTCTGGGGTGTGCATATCAACAGTTCTTACTCATGGCTAAATCTTTGTGCAAAGATGTTAATACTTTTAACTAGAGGTTTGGTACTGCATCTTGGGCTGGGGTTTTCCAATTAGCGGCTTTTCTTAACTTTGTTTCAGTCTGTTACTTCATCCCATTTCATGTCCTGTACCTTTAAACTTCTTTCTTTTACTTTTTCTCTCCATTTAGCATATTTATGTTCCACAGGATCTTCATAGATACTTCTCTGAAATGTATCTATTTATTTTTTGGCAGTCTTTCAATTCCTTATCTTTCCCAGTTCTGTATAATACCTTTTTGGTTCCTCAAATTGCTTATCTTTGTATCTTCTAAGTTTTTCTGTCTGTGTTTGAAATTTTTAGTTCATTTGCGATAGTGCATGATAGATCCTGGTCTGTTCTAATGTTGTGCATTGCTTTTATCACCTCTATCTATCTTAGTATTTTTTGTTGATCTGTTCCCTTTTCTGCAGTCTTCTAACAGTGACACTTCTTGTCTTAATTGCTTTTATGATTTTCTCTATTCAATATTTTCATGATAGTTTTTCAAAAAGTGAATGCAACCACACTGCTGAGTGGATCTCCCATCAAACGGAATAAAAGTGTATGAGAGAAGTAATGGAAGATCTAGATACGATGATGTGCTGTAATAACTCTCGAACACCAGATAAAATCCAAAGTCCGTTTAATAGTATACAAAAATATAGATGAGCGCTTTCGCGTAGTGTAACCTACGCTAAATCAGATAACTTTAAATCAACCACATTGCATTTAAATACATATATGCGTGGGAAAACGCTTCAATAATATAACAATTAACAATTAGGGTAATTGATATAAACAGCTAAAATTGATTGTTATGCTTATATATCACTTTAAAGGGCAATACTACCTATTTAAAGAAAACATACAGATAGTTAGCTGTAGTATAGAAAAACTGTCGAGTGTTGCTCTATCAAAGATGCATCTCTGGTTGAACATGTATAATTCTTTGAGTTACATAATCTAAAAATATATATATTTAATTTGTTATTAGACATTATTAAAATGTATAGCAAAATTTATGTATTAATATGCTGAAATAATAAATACATATTGTTAACTCCATGGAGTCTAGATATATTTTCTGATATTTATATAACATATACATGTATATACACTCAGTTCTTATTAATATATTTTTATTTTATTCTATTTTATTAATATTCTGTTAACACATTTGTCATGGAATTATAAATTAATAGAAATACAGGTATTATATGATTTATAAAATTATTTATTTCAGCATATTAATACATTTTGCTATACATTTTAATAATGTCTAATAACATAAATTAAATATATATATTTTTAGATTATGTAACTCAAAGAATTATACATGTTCAACCAGAGATGCATCTTTGATAGAGCAACACTTGTGAAAGTTTTTCTATACTACAGCTAACTATCTGTATGTTTTCTTTAAATTGGTAGTATCGCCCTTTAAAGTGATATATAAGCATAACAATCAATTTTAGCTGTTTATATCAATTACCCTAATTGTTATATTATTGAAGCATTTTCCCGCACATATATGTATTTAAATGCAATGTGATTGATTTAAAGTTATCTGATGAAGCGTAGGTTACACTACGCGAAAGCGCTCATCTATATTTTTGTATACTATTAAACTGACTTTGGATTTTATCTGGTGTTCGAGAGCAGCACATCATCGTGGCTGGATCTTCCATTACTTCTCTCATACATTTTCATGATAGTATTGGATTTCTCCCTATCCTTTCCCTCACTACCCTGTGTTCTTGTGGTAGAACTTTATCAGTTATTAATTTAGCTGCACAGTAATGTAGCCTGTTTACTTCTGTTATATCATGTGGATCTCTCTGAACAGTCCTAATTACTGTTTAATTTGTTTTATCAAACTTCTGACTTTTTGGGTTTTATTAACCTTCTGCAGTCTTTCTTTCACTGATTTTGATACATCTGTCCATGTCTATTAAATTAAGCAATTCTTCTCTCAGCTCATTTTCTTCCAAACTGAGGGTACATCCCATGTTTTCCAATTTCTGTGGGCATTCTCTAGAAGGTTCCAGAACATCTTCCTGTGACAGTCTAATCAATTTAATCCTGTGCCGTCCGTTGCTATATCATATGGAAGCTCACTGGCCTATCGCTCTTCAACATTGACTGCATCACAGTTTCCTGTTCCTTCCCTTGCTATCTCACTTCAAGTGAACATTTATACTGCTTCCCTGTGGAAGGCTCCAGATTATCGTCATATGGCACCTGACCAATTGCTTCCTGTTCCACTGGTTTCCCCTTAATTTGGATATCCATTACTCTGTCCTATTGTGGTGCTTTCTGAATTAGATGTTCTACACTAAATCCTTCCCTTTGCAGGTACTCTCTAACCTTAGTATTTATTTAACTTCTCCATTACCAATCTCCTTTTTCTACTTTTCCTCTGTCTTATTTTTTGTATTGTGAAGTTTTCCATGTCTGAATTCCTTTCTGTATTTCTCCAAATATCTTTGGTGCTGCTCTTTTTATATTGGTTCAATCCCTAGCCAAACAAATGAACCCTAATAACTCTCATATACCAACTAACAAAACTAGCTCCCTTTTCAACTTCTCTCTAAAACCTATATCTACCTCTTTCATCTACAAACTCATTCATAAACTAAAACCCTGCACCCCATCTGCTGACAAACTCCCTTCTCTTTTCCTTCAGAAAGCTGCCAAAGAAATTGCATATCCTATATCCTTACTTATCAATAGAACTATCCAAGAAGGAACCATCCCTGATATCTGGAAAGTCTCGTATATTATCCCACTGCACAAAGGTGGTAACTCCCTTGACCTTTCAAACTTTAGACCAATTGCCCTTCTCTCACCCCTAGCAAAAATTATGGAAAAATGTATTCATCAGCAACTTGTACACTATCTCTCTCGTCACAACATAATAGCAAACTGCCAGCATGGTTTCAGACCCCACCACAGTACCACCACTGCCCTTCTATCCTTTGTAGATACTATCAACAAAAATCGAAACAACAATACTCTCTCTCCCGCTCTTTTCATTGATCTCTCTAAAGCTTTCGACATGGTCAACCACTCTCTCTTAATTAACATTCTTGAATCTCTATCTTGTGATAAACTAGCCACTGACTGGTTTAAATCTTATCTTAACAACAGACAACAAGCAGTTATATGGGAAAACCATATCTCATCACTCCTGCCTATTTCCATCCGAGTTCCCCAGGGCTCCATTCTGGGTCCACTTCTGTTCTCCCTCTTTATTAACGATCTTCAGACTGCTATCCCACAAGCTACCTGCATACAATACGCAGATGATTCCACTCAGCACCCTCCTCTACCAAACTGAGCTCAGTGACCCAAAATACCTTTAACACAGTAGAAACTTGGTTTTCTAGACGGTTTCTCCTACTAAATGCCAAAAACTCCTCCTCTTCTCCCCCACCACTCGGTCTCCCCCTTTAAACTTTACCATTTCTTCAAATAATGGCACTATCATCTCACCTGATCCAACTACTAAACTCTTAGGAATAACCATTGACAACAATCTTTCCTTCGATCAGCACATTAACAACAACATCAAGATTGTAAACGGAAAAATTGGATCCCTTTATCGCATCAAACCTTTTCTAACCCCAGCAACCAGAATCAAAATTGCACAATCTCATCTCCTATCTACTCTCCTTTACGCTTCCCCCATTTACACAAACCTTAAGAAAATCAATCTAAACAAACTTGTAACTTGCTATAACAACATAGCTCGCTTCGCCACTAGTAACCCATTTAGGACCCACCATTGCATAAACCTTAAACAACTCGTCTGGCTCGAATTTCAAAACTACCTAATAATTCCTCAACTCACTATAGCCCACAACATATTACACCTACCTGACAACACCCCAATACTCTCTCAACTTGTAATCCCTTACAACAATCTGAACTCACTTCGCTCCTCTAGTAAACTCTTGACAAAATCAATAAAGGTAAACAATGCAGCAGGTGTTTCCCTATTCACTAACACTATAGGTAAAACTTGGAATCTCTTACCTAGTGACATAACTTTGACTCAATCCCTGCCACAATTCAAACAGAAAATTAAACTTTACTATCTAAATCATTGGCTTTGTTCCTGCAGAACACCTGACTAACCTTTTTCTCATACTCTATTTTCCCCTTCACTCTTCTTATGCATTACCTGTCTCATTTCTCCTCCTTTTACTCATCTAATCTAAGTATAAGTTAAGTAAAATTGTTGACATGTAATGAACTGCATATTGTAAATTTGTTTCTCTTTGAAATTATCTTTCGCTCTGTGTGTTCTTATGACTTCCAATTGATGCTATTTCTTAAGAGTAATGATTTTTTTATGTAATGTACTTAGTATTTTAGTGGAGCTTTTCTCCTCGGGCCTCTGCTGAAAATGGACATGTATCCAGCCAGACCAGCCCGGTCAACAAATGTAAAATAAATAAAAAATAAATAAAATGGTTAGTTTGCTTTCTCCTTTGGATAAATATCACACTATATTAAATCTCGCTTTTCCATGTCCATATTTGTTCTTCAGATGTTTCCTGATCTGTGGGTACTCGCTCTATCCTGTTGTGATTTAACCTGTTTTAGAACTTCTGCATAAAATCCTTCACGATGCAGGCATTTCAATCTCATTTAACATGCGAGATGTGGTTCTGCAAGAAATGGTGACTGACATTATTTTGATTACAGTTCGTCCACCAGTTTAATAGTTGAGTGTATATACCAGACTTGGTCATGAATGTTTAAAATTAAGCTGAAGGTACTGAATAAATAACCGCAATGCACTTTTTCATTCTTATTGACAGTTGCATAAAGAAATTACTGCATAAATTGCATGCTTACAATATAAACGTGATTGTTTTAAATACCTTTACTGAATTATCACTTGTAGTATAGGCAAATTTACATTTATATAAGTAATCAAACTGTATTAAGCTAAAATTAACACATTGTTTCACATAATTTTTGTATATTGTATAACCTAAGCAACATTACATACATTATTCAGTTCCTGCCCCTTTTTAAACAAAACAACTTTATTAAGCTGTCATGAAATAAGCAGTCCTACATTTACGTAAATGGAAAATAAACCGCACCTACACAGTCCTAGTTGTGAACGTTTTACATCAGACCATACTGACACACCCAGTTGCAAACATTCTACATCACTTGTAATCTGCTCCGTCATTTTCAAACATTACATAGCTCATTTAAGTCTCTCTATTTTTAAGCCCAGTTCCTCCCCTGTATGTATCCCACAATTCCCATTTTTTTTCCAATGTAGTTTGCTGCTACACTTTTTTTTTTCTAAAGATCTCCATTCCAGTTTTATCTCGTTACTCTATTCACTGCTTTTAATATAGTTTGTTTAGATTTTGATTTCCATTTTGTAGTAATTGCTTTTTTGGCAGTCACCATAATTAGACACAGCAAGGCCTTACCATGTCTAGGCATTTCTGATTCTGCATTATAGCTCCATCTCCCTCATCACACTAATTTGGCCAGCCAGCATCTCCAACAGTGCATTATGCAGGGAATTTGTAGTCTGCCAACTCACTGCACCACTAGAAAATGTTCCCAGGTACCATTTTCATCCTAGTCATACCTCCAGCATTTGCTGTCTACCTGAGGAAAACTTCTCTGTCTTGGGTTATAAAGATATCAAAACATTTCCAAGCAAAAATCCTAACTCTTCTCGATTTTGTTGCATATTTGGGAGACTTGCATATATCCTCCCATTGAAAGACCAGCACTGGTAGAGTTTACATTCAAGACTCTATTTCTTGCTCTTTGCCATTACTCTATCAAGCCTTGGTGAGGAAGGCTGTCTGTAACCTGCAGTCCAAATAAATTCATTCTTCCCTTTCTGTCATCTTTCCCTTTCTAGTTAATTGCTACCAATACGGTGGGAGCAGTTATGCCTATTAGAAAAATAAGTGTCTGGAGTGTTTCTCCCTGGGCCTCTGCTGAAAATTGGCTTTGTTCAAAGTCGGACTTTCCTGATAAATGGCACCTTTGCCAGTTTTCTCCAAAAAATAACAGCCCCATCTTGCCTATTGTCTGTCTTAATTGTAATCATCCCTATCGACAATCTCCTTTCTCCATTCCCCTGTTGGCTTAGTTCTTATAATTCTTTATGGACATAAGTCTGTATGCTCTCCTTAAAGGCCTGCATCCAAAATCCCAGTCTGCTTCCCCCATTTCAACATCTCTCTCCACTTTGAATTATAGTGTTCTGCTTGTTCTTTATATAGGACCCTTAACTGTGTAGCTTTGAAATACCCATTCAAATTGGGTAATCACAATTTGCCCTGTTCTAGTGGAAGCATCAGTTTATCCCACTTGATGTCTTCCCCTCCCAGATAAAGTCCTTCAGCTCTTTAATTGCTTTCCACAACTTTTCTGGTTAATAAAAAAAATATTCCTGACCTGTACATGAGACTAAAACCTTTCGACTGTGTCTTGCTATCCTTGACCAAATATAAAAATAAATTGCATGTTTATGTTGTAAAGATGTTATGTATAGGGTGCAGTCTGGTATTAAATGTGAGCTTAGGGTGCAGTCGGGGGTATTAAATGTGAGCTTAGGCAAGTCTTATCAGTAATTATTGTATATGCTAAAGTTATTGACACAAAGTACTTCTTCAGACTTTGTAGACTAACATGGTAAGAAACGCTGGAAAAAAGTTGTTGCAGTATGATCTTTTGCTGGTGGGATTATGGATGTTAATATCTTCACATTATGTGAAGAATTAAGATAATCATCTGTTTTCACAGTGGCTAGATATCTGGATTAATATCCTTGGTTTAAGCTGTAGATTATTTTTAAAGCAAGTTAAGTTTGAAAACTTGAGATAAATTGAAGAAATACACAGAAAATGGTAGTTATCTTGGATTTGCAAAGTCACTAGCTATTTTTGTATTAGCAAATGCTCTTAGTAGCAGACAAGAAACATGTTGGAGGGATAGGTTTGTATCACAGAGAATACCACCTCTGTGGCACAGTCTTCACTTCACATAAAGTGGAGTACTTCTCTTTGTGTAATTTGGGTGAATAAATGGGTAACTGAGTTCATCCCCAGTTTAGCACCCTTATCGTTTAAGGACAGGCAGACTGCGGTGGTAGTGCTGTGGTAGCGTTGTCGCCTCACAGTTAAACGTTGCCCGTTCGATTCTCTGAGTCTTCTGTGTGGCGACATGCGTGAATGGGCGTTCCTTCATTGAAGGTTGTGCGTTAGGCCCGGCAAGCCAGCATGTTAAACTCTACTGCCAATAATTAGCGGACCGGAGTTCCGCTGTGGCGACCCCTAACCGGGAAAAGCCGAAAGATACAAACATCCTTTAAGGACAGGGGAAATATGCAACTGTCTGAACATAATTATTGGTCAGACTATCTCTGGGTTATTTGCAAAACAAAAGGGCTAAAACTACCTTTGGGGATGTAGGGCGCTTAAGATCCTCACAGATCAATAGCCTAGCAAGCATTTATGAACCAATAAGTCTAAAGTGTAAGCAGCTGTTAACCGTGAGAAGTCTGAGTAAAACTTTGCAAATGCTGTTTCATGCATCTGCAAAGATGTTTTGCTGAAGTTTATAGACGGAGGTTGTTTTTGAGAAGATGGTGATCAATGAGGCCAGATGTCATTGTCCGGTCTGTAAACAGGGCACCTGTAAGGAGGCCACTGTCCAAGTTTATCAGGATGTCATCAGTTAAGGAACAAAGTGCTGCCAAACTACTTTGTCCAGGCCATATTCCATGTTTGGAGGAGAGCAGGTGGAACTGCTGGGTTTAGAGGGAGAGTCTGGTGTAGGCAGTCTTAAAGAAGTTTGCCCAGAGCTGGGAGGATGGATATTGGATGGAAGTGAGGAATATCTTTTGGGTTTCTTTGCTTTTGCAGAGATTTAATTAGTGCAGTTTTTCAAATTCTGTGGCATTGTGGTGTGTTTTGTGAGATGTAAACTATATATGTGGGTGAGGGGAAGGCCAACAGCTGCATAACAATGTGTACTTTTAACGAACAGCAGGCATATCTTTTTTTTTTGTAAATAAAGACTTTTTTTGGATTGATAGGCTTTAAATAAAAGAACTTGTGAAAAATGTCATCTACTGCTTAGGCTGTGTTCACAAAGAAGGAACGTGACAATTTTGTTTCCGTTAAGAATGACTGGACCCAAGTATTTCATGGTATATTCGCCAGACTGCAAGGTGTGGGTGTACAAATACCATGAACACAGCAGTTTATGACCTTCATGTAGTCCACAACTGAACCCAGACTGGGACTTCCTATAAAACTGTGAAAATCATGAATAAACATTTCAACTAACAAATTATTTTATCTTTTACAGTGACAGTCCCGATGCAGTTGAACCCATTAACAGTCTTCCTGGACAGGCCAGGTAAGGAACACTTACTGTGTAGTACAACTGGTTGGAGAAAGTGTATTTTTAGTTCAGTAGAGTCTGTTTATTTAACTTTGATTATCTGAAATGTCAGTTATTCAAACGCAGCCTTCCAAAATTTTCGGGTAGGAAAAATCCTAAGGTCTGAATATGTATATGTAAACATTATACATAGTCTTTTGTGCATTTTTTTTTCTTTTTGGAATTTGCAGCTTGCTTGTGTGTGAAAAATATTCTTTATTGTCCACTGGAATGGTTGAAAAGTGTATTCCCTGTGTGCAGAAAAAAACAAGATTTTAGAAGTTTTTATCCAGTTAGATTTATCTGAACTACTCTAGATCCCAATTTAGATAATCGACTTTCTACTGCAAAACAATGTGATCCTCGATCCGTACTGTATTGACTAGTCTTAAGGTTTTACTCTGTCTAGTTGAGTCTTTGGAGTGGGGGCAAGGGCAAATGACTGAACTGGAAATATTTAGAATTTGGAACTTCAGTAGTACTCCAGTGTAGAAGAGTCCCAGGAAGTAGAATTCTAAACTAGTGTTAGTTGAATGGTGTTCCAGACCATTCCTTCCCATTGCAGCACTTGAGTTGAAGCAGTTTTGCTTGTGTGAGATGAGAAAGCACTTTGTTGCTGTTTGACTTGAGGAATGCCGCACTTTCCCCATCTGAATTTTTTTTTTTTCTGGACTAATCCTTCCTTATCGTTAGTCCTGTCCACCCTATGGGTCACAGGTGAGATACTAGACTTCACTCAAGCCCTCTGGATTACCTCTGTCATCTGTGTGAGATGGGGAATGCTACACTGTCTGCAAATCACCAGCATATTCAGCTGGAAAAAAGTCATTTGTTGCCATGTCTGTCGAGTAGTTCCTGCACTCTGCCTGACTGGTAGGATTGCATTGTTGGCACTCTGGCATTCAATCACAGGGAGTGAGTGAGCCGTTGTACTTAGACATTGCACTCTGCTGTGCTGCTACTTTGGCAAGTTACCCCTATTTTTTTGTTTTTGTTTTCTTTCTTTTCTGTGGAAGTGGTAACTTGGCCTACATGGTAATTGCCACTGTACAGAGTAAATAGTTCAAATTGCTCAGTCTGTGGAATTGTGGACAAGAGTAACTGCTGTGATAGGTTGAAATGATGCAGACTGCACAGTAACTGTCTTCATTTGGTTTGTGTATTTCTGTTGTCCTTGTTTGGGAGGAAGAGAAGATGAGTAGGTTTACTAATACACAAGTATATATGCACATATTTATATAAATAATGGTAATAACACAGGGTGTAGAATATGAGAGCAGAAGTTAGTATAAGGAGAGTATAAAGTGATGCTCCTCCAAGTATTATAAATTAATTGGATGCATTATTGCATTTTATGTCTGATATGAGGACTGTAAAGAAGTGTGGCATAGTTTTTTGCATAAATGGTAGCAAGTATGACAGAAAACAGTCGCTACCTTTTTATTGGAACCACCACAAACCAGCATTGTGCACATTGGTAGGAAGTGGGCTACAGTAGTTCAACAAGACCCAGTCGAGAATCTTGAAATATTGAACAGTTTAATTCAAATGAACACAAGAACTTCTAAACGAGTTAAGCACCAGAGTTTTGTTCAGTACTTTTATCCAAAAACACAACTGGACTTTTATCCAAAAACACAACTGGACTTCTTCGGAACAACTTCTTTCAGCTGCTCTCGTTAGGGGTCGCCACAGCAGATCAACTGTTTACATTTCTTCTTGTCCTCTGCATCTTGCTCTGTCAAACCACCTGCATGTCCTCTCTCACCGCATCCATAAACCTTATCTTAGGCCTTCCTCTTTTTTCTGTTACCTGGCAGCTTCATCCTTGGTATGTTTTTCCCAATATACTCTGCATCCCTCCTCAGCACATGTCCAAACCAACATAATCTTGGCTCTCTGGCTTTGTCTCCAAACCTTCCAACTTGGGCTGACCCTCTAATGTACTTACTCCTAATTGTCACACCCAGTGCAAATCTTAACATCTTCAACTCTGCCACGTCAAGCTCTGACTCCTGCCTTTTTGTCAGTGCCACTGTCTCCAACCCATGTAACATAGCTGGTCTCACTACCCTCTTGTAGACCTTCCCTTTCATTCTTCTGGTACTCGTATGTCACAAATCACTCCTGACACTCTTCTCCACCTACTCCATCCTACCTGGACTCTGGAGTCTGATTTATTTTTAGTTTTATAATTTGCTTATTTAATGAACGTAAGTTGTTACATTTTGGAGCGTTGTTCTAATGAGATTTAAGTGATAGAAAGCCGTAAAGTGCTAAAATAATACTAGGGAATGTAAATCAGTTAACTGAGTGGCATTTCAGTGCAATTACATGGTACATGCCATTTGTCAAACTGCACATACTGAGATGACTGTACAGTGAGGATCAAGAAATTTTACCCTTTCTCCACTGTAGTGCAATCTCAGAGTTGGTGTATATAATTAGCGGAGGGGTATAAGGGGCACTGCCCCCTTCCACTTGACAGGAATTGGATGAACGGCATGTCCTATAAACTGCCATTCACGGAAGTGATACAGACCTGTGAGTGTGAGTGTGAGTGTGAGTGTGAGTGTGAGTGTGAGTGTGAGTGTGAGTGTGAGTGTGAGTGTGAGTGTGAGTGTGAGTGTGAGTGTGAGTGTGAGTGTGAGTGTGAGTGTGAGTGTGAGTGTGAGTGTGAGTGTGAGTGTGAGTGTGAGTGTGAGTGTGAGTGTGAGTGTGAGTGTGAGTGTGAGTGTGAGTGTGAGTGTGAGTGATTTTTCAAGATCCATCCTCCATGGATTCCTGGAGACTGCTACCTGTTCCTCCACCCTTTTCTCTACATGAGTTGTGGTACTCGCCCACATGTGAGAAGACTGCAACATGAGACTAGAAGGCCATAGATTAGCAGTATTCCCTCCCACCTAGATGGCCTTTTCCCTGTCTGGATAGCATGCTTCCTTTATCCTTAAACTGTTGTCTGACTGGGCAGTCAGTTTTGAGGTGTGCGAGTGCGGATGTCACACTTATGTCCCCCGATTTATGGCCTAGCATGTTGTCTCACACCCCTGACTACAACCAGGCACAAGCTTTGGTACATGAGCCTGACGTTCAGGTTGCCTGAGGCAGAGGATCCCGCATGTAAGAATACTGCCACATGGAAGAGAAGGGCATGTGTGGTTATGGTAAAATTGTACACAATCCCCAAAACAAGACTGCTGCAAGGACGGCAGCTGCTCAGGCTCAAAAAGCAAAGCATAAAAAGACAAGTAGCCAACACTCAACTGGAGCAAACATATTTTAATGTACAAAAACAGACTGGTTTCGGCCCAGTGGCCTTTTTCAGTGCAAAACACCATCAGTACGTACACCATCTTATATATCCAAAAGTAATGGAATAATTGAACCCCATTTAACAGTTATTACAAATGTAATGTTCATTTAAGGCCAGGTGAAAACAGTCTTCCCAGTTTCACAATCTAGGATTTTTCTTTGCTTTTAATACATTGTGACAACCACTTTTTATTGATCTGTGTCCCAAAACTCTAACAGTAAATTTAAAGGTAGCTGTCTGTGTGATAGTATGTTTATATAAAGCATTAGCTGAACATTTATTTCTAATATTGCCTAGATGTTTTGAAATGCGTAGTTTTAATGGTCTGGAGGTCTTACTAACAAGCTTTGCAGGAACATACTGCCAGATAAACCGCCAATCACTGTTAGTTACCAAACTTTACTTTAGATGTATTTCTACTTAAACTCCTTTGTTGGACAAATAAATTTACAGAAAGAACAATGGCCACAAGGATAACGTCCATGTACTTGTGTGCCATCTACAGTAGCTTGTACAGAGTGTTACAGGCAAAAAATGTTTATAATTACTGAAATAACTACCTAAAGTTTTACCTTTGTGAAAAGAAAACTAGCATCTTTGACTTAACTCGCATAATCTATAATCTGTCAAATGAATGCCCCAGTGGTGTACCAAATCTAATCTAAAAATCTGAGTTTCTGCCATAGGTAGTAGTAAATCTGATCTTATCTGAGCAAAGGCCATTATTTTATATTTAAGAAGCTTACTTCTTTAAAATGATTGTACCCCTACAAGTCTGTCTAACCTTAGCCATTGGGTAACCATGTTCAGTAAAACAATCTATCAAGTCTTTATCAAAATATATATAATCTTCAGTATTTGAACAGAACCTGTGTATTCTCATAAACTGTGAGTTGGGCATATTGGCCGTGATATGTTTAGGATGACAGATAGAGGTGTGAAGTAACTGGTTTAAAGATTGGGGTTTCTATATAATGTACTGGACAAAGTCCCATCCGATAGTTTGGATACAGTCACATCTAAGAAAGAGAGAGATAAAACATCATAGTTTACTGTAAATCTGATTCCCCACTTGTTTTTCATTCAAATATTGGATGAATTTCTGTAAATATAAATCGTCCGACTAACACACAATCCAGCAGTCATCCAAAAGTCTATGCTAGATGTCAGTTTCTCCAAGAAAAATATTATGCTGTACATCATATATAATTATCTGTTCCAAATACCCCATGAAAAGGTCAGCATAAATGGGTGCAAGTGATGCACCCATAGCTGTACCCCTCAACTGCAGAAAGATAACACATAACATAGCCAAGCATAACAGAAATGTATTCAAGCCAGGACTGTACAAGGACAGTCTAACCAATATTCTAGAGCACATAAACCCACCCAGTGAGGAATACTAGTATACAAGGATGCAACGTCCAGTGTACATACCCAATATGGCTCCAATTAGGCATCAGAAATGATGTTCAGAAATCTGGCTCTCACCCCAGGTAACAATGACTTTAAACAGATTAGTCTCTAGTAAGGGCTTCCTCACCGAACCTCTGTCTGCCTACCTTATCAGTCTACCAGGGGGCTTATGCATGTCCTTGTGAATTTTGGGAAGACGATAAAAGTATTGAAGATGGATCTTAAACCTTCAGATGAAACCTGGTACATTTATCTAGAATTCCCTCACTAACAGCAGCATCCAAAAATGCATCAATTTCCTTTTTGAAATCAAATGTGGGATCCTAGGGCATAAAAGAATAAATTAAAGTAGAAACATATTGTTGACCATTTTGACCAAAATGCAACTTATGCATTTTTGAAATGACTCCACATTCTTATTCATAGGTGGAACAAATGTTGATTTTATTAAACTTGGTCACTGTTTTCATGAACGTATTCAACATTCTGAAAATATAATTTCAGATCAAGCAGTCTGCAAAATGCATATAAATCTTCAACAAAGACATCTTCAGGGACAAAAACCCTGGAATGAAATTCAAGCCTTTGCTCCGCAACAAACATTCAGACTCTGACAGAACTGAAGGTATGTTAATCGCATTACTTGAAAACACTACCTGGGGTTTTAGAAAGTTCAACATTGCCTCCAGAGACCTGTCATTTCCTATTTTTGGACCTATCTTTCCTACCCCCCCCCTCCTTTTACTAGAAATAAAGGGGCCAGAGCAGAATTAAGTGGCAGATTGTCTTGTACCACAGTACAGGACTTCTTGGTCGCATTTGCTGCCTATCGACTTCTGTATCCGTGTATGAAGAATTCTTACCAGAAGTATCACTCATAGATTTTTTCAAAATAGACTTTTTTTGCCCAATGGGGATAAACTTTCTGAGTGAATCTAACATTTTTTTACCTTTATTACCACTTTTAATATACTCAAAGGGCTTTACCTGATTTGTAGTCCCTTGATTCTCTGTTAAATTTACTTTTCTTTCTTTTAAACTTTGTTCAAAAAGGAGCAGTTCTTCCCTAAGCTTATTAAAGCATTGTTTGTATATGGCAGAACCTTCAAAAGAGTTTGCCTTCTCACACGTTTGAGCAACTTCCGGTATGTATAAATCTATTTTTCATTCATAAGTCAGGAAAAGTTCTAACAAACTGAGTTTTTGCTGGATATCGGTCCAAGACAACATTGTCATCTGGCTGACCAACTAAAAGTTTTATACAAACTCTCAGGCCCGTAGGAGTAATACCTTTTTCTAAATAAACCTCAAGTCTTAAATGCCACACAAAAGCTCTAAGATTCTGCATATGTTTAATAAGCTGGTCAAACAGGAAAGTACACGTTTCGAATCTAAACGTGGGTTTATTGAACTAATAAAACACAGCCAACGTTTTTGCTACTTGACAATACAGTAGCTTCCTCAAAGATGCAGAAAAAAAAACGCGCCACAATTTTAAAATGCTTAATAAGAAGCACCCCCTTCTTACATCACTCTTTACCTTAAAGGGGTAATGTTAACATTTTAGTAGTTAAAAGCGTCTACCTACTTTATGTTATGACAAGCTACAACAAATAAATTACCAAAATATATTAAAAAATTTTGCAAACCTTATGTTTATATTCATAGTTTAAAAGTGAATGTTCTATATCAACTCAGATATTCTATAATCTCATACTTAAAAATTTAAATCTATTTTACATAAAGAAGTAGTTATAATTACATGCTCCTTACTTCAGACTAACAAATTTGAAAGTAGGAGCAGAAATTGTCATTGTCACTACTCCTAATATTAAAGGTTGAGGTATAAAAATGTATTTTGTTGAAAATTAAAAATATTAATAAGAATCAACACATCAAAGCAGTCTAAACAATACAAGAATATATGTTACAAAACTAAACTTGGTATTATATGCAGTAATGAACTTGCTTATGAATTATCTCTTACAATCTACCTCTTGTAATTTCTCAATTTCAAAATACATGCTATGTTACAATTTTCGTTAATACCTGGAAAGCTGAAAGAATTCAAAGTAAGTTGCCATTCCAGCTCCTTACTTTCTAGTAGCAATGAAACAGGGCCACCTCTGATTGAAGGCAAGACTTGATCGATGGCTAAAAAATGGAAATTGTGACCAGGGTATTTAGAAACATATTTCGCTAATGCATTATCAAGCTTGTTTTTCTTGATAGTGTATTGGTGTTCATACAATCTGTCACGTAGCCTACGATCAGTCTTGCCTATATAAAATGCCATGCAGCAGTTACAATTGGCTAAATATATTATAGATTTCGATTCACAATTAAGTTTGTGTTGAATGTAAAATTTTCTGTTGCCTATGGTGAAAGTTTTAGCAGCTTTTACATATTTACACCAATAGATACACTATTACACTTGTAGATACAAAGGTATGCTTCAGTGTGGCGCCTGTAATTGGTGTAAACAGAAAAGAAAACTCTTGGATTGTGAAATTGGAAGGACTTTTCACCTGGTTTTAATGAACATTTGTAATTTGTTTAATTATTCCATTACTTTTGGATATATAAGGTGGTGTATGGTACTGATGATGATGATGTTTTACATTGAAAAAGGCCGTTGGGCCGAAACCGGTCTGTTCTTTTAATGTAAAAAAAAAAAAAAAAAGTTTGCTCCAGTTGAGTGCTCCCTACTTGTCTTTAAGATTTTACACAACTTATCTTTTCCCATCAGTTCTCCATCTAGCCTGATAGACATGCTACTCCTAAGGCAGTGTAGCATCTGTCTCCTATATACTGACAGCCCATTACAATACGTGAGATGTAGATATACTAAAAATCTGGAATCTGTGATCGTTCTCCCATGAAATAGCAACTCTGATGCCAGACGGGTTGTCGGCACACACGCTTGACTTACGCAAACCAACAAAAAGAAAGACACATATGGGAAGGTACTCCCTACAAGTATACCAAAAGAACAGAGACCACCGAAACACAAAACATCCACTACACATGCACACATCAGTGTCTTACCCAACAAGCCCCTAATGCAGAATATCTCAAAATCTAACCTCTTGGTCATAGGCAACTCCATAGTGAGACACGCAGTTGTCCTGCTCGCCAGATTGGATAAGGTCATGGTCAGCTGCTTGTCTGGTGCCAGGATCTGCCAAATTATGCCCACACTCAAGTTTCTCAAGTATTGTAATGACTCTTTCATGGTCTGTGCTGGAGTGAATGTCTTTACTTACTTCTCCGGACTGTATGAAGAGAGACATGACTGAGCTTGCTGATTGTGTGTCCCTGGCCCTATGCAACATTCTGCTTCACCCAGGATGATGCCTCCCTACAAACAAATTATTGGTTTAGCTTCTGTCTTCAATCTAGGTGCATCTCTTATCTGTCAGCCTGGATCAACATCGGTTCAAAACCATGCTGCTTTGCCAGGGATTATCTAGGCCTTTTCACCTCTTTGCTTTCAGTTACTGTACTTGCCTCCCCCATAGTGCCTTTGAGGCATTGTCATAAAAACAAAATTCCTGACTTAACATCTAGCATTAAGCAGCATAACCTTGACATTGTAGGAGGAGTGTAAATCAGAAACTGTACTCTCTGGAAGCACTCCTTACTTTGGAAGACACCGATGTTTATGCAATATCAGACGTGGTGGTTCAAGACTGCAGATGGTACCCTGGCCAAAGAAGGCTACAATGCCTTTCACATGTTCAGACTGCAAAATGAACATGAAAGAAGCAAAGGGTGGTGGTGTATTCATCTTCACCAAAGACCCACCTCAAGACTCGTTAAACAGTACGACTCCCTAGAGCTAGTCCACGTCTTTTTATTTTATATTTGTTTACTGGGAATGTCCAACTGAGCCAAAAGTCTCATTTTCAGCAGAAGCCAGCAGAGAAGCTTCATAAAATAAGTAATTTAGATGATTAACTTGTACAATATGTATTATAATACGTATTATAAACCTGGGTGGTACAGATGTAAAGTGAATAGCATGTGATGGCATATTTCACTATGAAGATATACATTCGTGTGCAACAGGGCAAGGAAACCAGCAGAGAGAAATATCAAAAACACAAGGATGGATCCAAGTAGTAGTAGTGCTATGTAATCTAGGGAGAGCCTGGATAAGAGCAGTTGAAACTGGGTACTAGGAAGAAGAGAAATGGGTTAAAAAAGGGGGGGGGAGTTAGAAGAGGGATATTATGTGGGGGGGGGGGGATAGAGATGAGATGGATAATCCAGGCTTAGTCCAAGAGCAGATCCAGTTGTAGATGGTGTTCCTTTAGTGTTTAAAGTTGCGAGGTGGTGGTGGTTGGTTGGGGTGTGGAGTTCCAGTTTTTAGCTATTTTGCTTGCTAGCAGTCCCCATAGCTATTGTTTGGTTTGGTTACATCTCGTAGGAGTTTTAGTACATCTTAAGGATCTGCTGCTACAGTAGGGGTGCACTAGGTACTTGAGAACAGGGCAGTTGTTGGGATAATAAAAGACTGAGTGAAAATTAATTGTTTGAAGATTAGGATATTCAAGCCATTTTAGTGCAGTGGTGAGATCTGTAAGGGAGATGTGTTGGAAATTTTGCTGTTTTGTTGCAACAGAATTAGTTTAAATTTGTCCAACTAATTGTAGAGGAAAGACCCCCCCTTCCACATCATTGTTGGCTATAGGTCCCCCACCATGAACTAGGCAAACCACACTGCTTACCTGGACCTACTTGAGTCACTCACTGTACAGCCAAGCACCCTAGTCATGGGTGAGTTTAACTATCCCTCCATTGACTGGAAACCTGTATAAAAACTAACACACTCACCGTACTGGAACTTTCTGTTCCAGAGCATTTGTTAGTCGGCACACCCACAAAGGGCTCAAATATCCTTTATTTTACTGCTCACCAGCATGGGAGATTGCTGGACCAGACCATGTGTGGGTCCCTCCCTGGTAAGGTCAGATCACAAATTTGTTAAGTTAGAGTAACAATCCTTACCTCCTTCAGGAGCAAAATTTCTCCAAAGCAAACTATAGCCTCCTGTGCGATGGCATAAATTAGTTTCAAACCCCTGCTCACCACAGGCAGCTGTGTCTTCCTTGTGGAGTACACTAATGCCTTGTATATAAAGCTTTTACAAGTGTGTAGACTTAGCAGTACCGGAATGGATAAAATCGTGATCCGCAAAAAAAAAAAAAAACACCCTGGTGGATGTCCAGCATAAGTAGGTTATACACAAAGAGAGAGAAACTGCTGAGTAAGAGCAAGAAGGAATGGTCTCAGTAGAGGAAAGACACCCTGTACAGCTTGAATAAGCAAATTAGACCTCGTAAGTCCTCCAAAGCTAACTAAGAAACCAAATTAGCATCCCTGGCTAAGGATAATGACAAGGAATTCTATTTTTGCCGACCTAGTAGTGGGTAGTACTCTTATGGAATCTGCAAAAATTGCTAACCTGCAGGCCGACTGGTTTAGTGAAAACTTCACTCCACTGTCCCCACCAATAATACCCCAGAATATCCCTGTCACCAGTCTTCTACCTATTATCTCCAGAGAGCAGGTCATAACTGCACTCTCCAAGGTCAAAAACACAGCCTCTACAGGACTGGAAAACATCCTAGGCTGCTTACTAAGTGCTCTAAAACAGGAGCTGGCGGAACCATTGGGTATCTTCAATCACAGTCTTAAGTACTGGCTGTCCCACCCAAGTAGAAAACTGCAACTAATGATCCCATTGCACAAAGGGGATCACTCAGCCGACCCTGGGAATTGGACCCATAAGCCCTAAACAGCCTTATCTGTAAGGCCATGGAGAGAATCGTGGACCTAATCAACATGGGTATTGGAAACCTTCAGATACTTGACTTAACCCAATTTAGTTTCTTTGAAGGCAGATCATGCTAGTTGTACCTGGTGGACAACTTTAAAAATGTCACCAAAGCCTTGGATGAAGGCAAAATGGTGTGTAATGCCTATCTTGACTTAAGTCGAGGCCTTTGACACAATACCAGGCACAGGCATCATCGATAAACTTGTACATCTGGGGATAAACCATTTGTTATTAGATGGGTAGCTAACTGGCTCATCGACAGAATGCATACTGTCAAAGTAGGGGAGTCCACCTCGACCAGCAGCCCTGTTACTAGTGGTGTACCACATGGATCTGTGCTGGGTTCACTTCTCTTTTAGAATCTATTTTTCTCAGAAGTTCAGGTGAAAATAGATGACCTGTGGCTTATCAGGTTCGCTGATGACTGCAGACTGGGTGCAATAATTCAAACCCGCAACAATGACGCCATACTACAAAAAGGGCTTACACAGACAAGTTATTGGTGCCAAAGCCAAGGACTTAATGCATTTTTTTACATCAAGTTCATCATCCCCTTTGGTAAAGTTGAAGTCCCAGCCATTTACAAGGTTAACAGTGCTCCCCCCCCCCCCCTAAGTTCAAGCCCAGCTGTGAGACACTTGGAAATGCAGGTTGATAGCCACCTTAACTTTGATCATCATGGGTCCACAGTGGTGAGGAAGGCCTTTTATGTTGGCCATCTCATAAGTAAGGGAATAGCATCCAAAATGAAGCCAGTTATAACTCCTCTGTACTCTTCCCTCATCAGACCAATAATATACAGTGCTTCCTTTTGCATGTACCTCCCCAGACACCTGCAGCAGCTGGAGAGACCTCGGAGGTTTCTCACCAAGAAAATTCAAGGCCTTCATCACATGACCTACATTGACAAGACTGAAGGCGCTGCCACTATACCCTTATTGTATAGACTGTTTAGAAGGGACTTGTGCCTGGCTACAGAGCAGTCTCAGACCCTGCCTTAATGGAAATGCTCCACATCCAGAAATCTAATTAGACAAGGCATACTCCTTCTACAGACCTTAACCTAGCCTGCTAGAAGCAGACTCGAGAGGTCCCCCCAGAGGCTGCCACTCATTTGGAACAAACTCCCAATTCAAGTTAAACAGAGCTGGTCAATGACCCTGTTTAAGTGTAACCTGTACAGTTGGATGGGAAACCGTAAATTCACCTCCGGGCTTTCACCAGTGTCCCTTTTTGGATATAGGCAGTCTGTGCCGATAATAAATTTGCGTGCTAATAATAAAGGTAAGACCATGGCTAGGCTTGTGAAGGCCCCCTAATAGCCTAGTAACCTACTATGATTTTGTGAACTGTAACTCGCAGTACTGCTAGGCATTATAATAGGTAGTCTCAAATATTACCAGTATATACAACACGCCATTAAATCTGTACACCAGGAACTTGGCTCCCCTTATAGGATCAATGGATTCCTTACAGATTCTGCAAGAAAAGCTCTAGCCACCACTTTCTTACTGCTGGCTCTTGTATGCCACTGCTATTGTAACCAACCTAAACAGTACTCCAAGAAAGAAACTGGTGGTCTGCTACAGTAAAATGACTACTTTGCCATCAGTCTCCCTCCTAGGACTCGCCCATTGCCTTACCTTAAAGCAGTTAAGTTGAACTGCACAACTGTTTAAAACGCAAACTCATTCATAATCCAGAAAAATGCTCTGCAGTACAAAACTTACTACCTTACTGTCCAGCAAGGGCCCTCCATTCCAGTAACCAAGTATTACTACTTTTTTAAGTCAAATGTTGCAGGAGACTCGCTCAACTCCCAGTGTTTGCTAAACTCTGGAATAGTATTCCCATGCAAATAAAATTCTCCGACAAACTCTGTAGTTTTAAACCACTGCTTAAACAAACATATTTAACCAATCCTGGTCCTGTACATGCTCATCACTGGGTTAAAACCTTTTCACCGTACAATACTATCCAAATAATCTCCTGAAATGTAATCTCAACCTGTTACTAAAATGGCAAAAACCGTTTTTATATACAACTGCAGCCTGTACAATTCACGTAAGTTGCAGGTGTGCTTTCTGTAACTTTCAATGCTTTAAAATCTGAGTAAATGTAACTACTGTTTGTGTATAATGCAAGCACTCTGTGTTTGACTGCTACGTAGTATAATTAGTGTAAGCAAATGGAGATTTTTCTCCCTGGCCTCCTTTGAAAATGGGTATTACCCAGTCACTTTCCAAGAAAACAAAGATAGATGGATGTATACTATTTTTAATGAAGACACGGAGTCACTAAAGACTGTCCCCATAGATACTGAGAGTTCAGCAAAGTCTTCCTAGGTATTCTCAACACAATAGTTCCACCCCCTTCTCCAGAATAGGGAGCCAACTCCAGCCCTGCTCCATTGCTATTTTTCACCGCTAACTAACTCATTAAACAAAGAGCCAAAGCATGGAAGGTCTGGACAAAAAAGTGAAACTGCTCCTGTTTTACTAGTGTAGTGACTACCAAGAAACTTAACAAAATAACTTGTCATAAACGATAAAAGTATCTACTTCTCTGCCAATTAAAAAATGCACACCAATAATACAAACCTGTTTTGGCCTCTGTTAAACTGTTTAATCTGTTATCTAGTCACCATTCCTCACGTTAGTGTCTTGGATCAGATATCGTATCCGAGCCGGCATACTCCGAGCACAGCTTAGCTCAAGCTCCTCCCCCATAATGCTCTGCTGCCCCACACTCCCTCAGATCTCGTTTGCTAGTCAGACGCAGATTGCTCAGTTCCTGTAAGTGTATAGCTCAGAAACTGGAATTTTCTTATTTCTTGAGTTTGTAGTGTTAGTGGGTAGTTTTACCTTCTTATCGATCCCCTCCCAGTCGAGTCTTAACCTCGTTAGGTCCTTTTTTTCCTCTGGATTTTGTCTTTGGCCTAGTTTTGTGGTGTGAGTGTTTCTTTAGTAAGTGTGTGTGTGTTTGACGGATTTTAGGCTTTTGAACATTAGCTTGTTTGTGGACGTTGGGTTTTGCTTAGTTTGGTCATGTCAGACAAACCTTTAGGTTTTAAAAGGTGCTCCTCTTGTGGGTGGAAAATGCCCATTTCCGACTTGCACGAGGAGTGCCTTTACTGTCTTGGCAGCAACCACCTCAAGGTGGAATGTGGCATTTGTGCCGCATTCAACCAGAGGGCTTTGGTAGACTGTTGCAATAAGCCTTAAGGGTTTGGTCGAAGGGAGGGCCCTTGGTCACTGCTTCCCCGGCCAAGGCTGGCCCTCCTGAGTCCAAAAAGAAACCACCTGTTGAGCACCCGACCAAGCTTCCCAGACTCTGTGATCCTAGGTTTGTGGTTCCGGCTCCAGCCAGGGCAGGTTCGGATCTGAGATCTTTGGGTCCCAGGTTGTCCAGGGAGTCAACTCCTTGATCCAAGGGCTCGGACCTTAAGCTCTTGGATCTGGTAACTTTGTCTCCCCCGGATCCAGGGAGCTTGGCCCCCGGACCTTCAGATCCATGGGGAGGCACCGTACCTTCAGATCTGAACCTTTTCTGATCCGAGGGATTGGGGAAATATTTCCTTGGATCCTTGAGCTCTGTTTCAATTTGTTTGGATCGGCGTCTCGTGTGGGAGCCTGTAGTAGTGGAGGATCTCACCTTGGATCCTTTGCTCCCTAAGCAGCTGTCTTCTCCAGCTAGGTCTCATTCCATGGAGCGGAAGAAAAGACGCTCTAGCTCCAGGCTCGAGACTCCTAGTAGGTCCTTCATATCCTCCTGATCTTCCAAGAACGTCCTCCCTATGAATATGGACAAGATGATGCGAGCCTTCTTTAAAGTGCAGATGGATTTGGGTTTTCTGGCTTCCCCAACCCATAGGTCAGGGATCCAGTCTCCCACCCCCTTCAATCGCTCCTCATCCAACCAGTGGCTTGGATTCTCGGGGACTGTTGAGTGGGGTGAAGGCAAGGGGAGCTTTTAGGACCCAGTTCGGGCCCTTCCCTGATGGGGATCAGCGACTGGCACAGTTTCTGTTCCCCTGGGCCAGGCCACCCGGCGGCCCTGTTGATCCAGGTTCCATGGGATTGGATTTGGGCCTGGGTTTTTCGGACTGGTCTCTTCTCCTGGGCGCCTTGGCCTTTGACAGTTCCGTTCCGGCAGAGTGGCAGGACTGGGGTATCGACCCTTTCTTCCTCCAGGGTTTTATCAGCAGGATAGGGGGGATGAAACCTCTTCTAGTCCTTCTTCCTTCCATGCTGCCAAAAGATCCTTCCCTGCTATCGGAGCTTCTACTCCCATGCACGGTCCTCCTACCCAGGCCCAGTTTCAGTGGCTTGTCTCATCCTGCTCCAGGTCAGCCTGTCTGAATCAGTCTCCAGGGGGATATCCCCCCCCCCCCAACTGGGGTCCTTTTCTGAGTCTTCCCCACCACCCCCGGTGTGGAAGTTCCCAGGAGGAGGACTTGTAAGAGGAGTCCTTGACTCCCCTATGGAGTCTTTTACCAAGGATACGAATGCTGATGTGGGGGACCAGCCCCAAGATCTCCACCAGAGGACGTTTCCTTTGGAGACATACTTGAGATCCTCAAGGCCAAAGGCGGTTGGTCTATTAGATCCTGAAGGCCAAAGGCAGTTGGTCTACCCAAACCCTGTCCTTGGAGGAATCACTTTTTCTGGAGGCTTTCGGTATGGGGCCATCTACCTCCTGAGTGTCCCCTCCTTCTGATCCTCTCATTGATCTTGTGGCCAGCAGGGCTTGGAAGGAGCCAGATACTTTGGAGCCAGTGCCCAAGACAGAAGACAAATGTTTGAGCCCTCCTCAGATAGAACTTTTTTGGTCCATAGCAGTCCTGGTTGATGCTATTGTGGTGGCCGCTGCCACCAAAAAGGAATTGGCGGAGCCAGAGTTCTTCTGTCCATCCGCCCAATTGTGATTCGAGGGCTATGGACAGGTTTGGAAAGTGTGTTTTCACTTCGCCTGCTTTTAGTCTGTGAGCACTAAATTACCTTGCACGTTTTACCTGTCTCCAGAGGGATTTGGTAAAAAAACTGTCTTATCCCTTTTTGGGTTTATGTCTGAGGAGGAATTCAAGGCTATTTCTCCAAAGCTGTCAACTGTTCATTCAGTGGTGAATATGTCCATGAGGCTCCTTTCCAACCCTGCAGAAGGGTTTTCATGGGCTGTGGACTCTGGCATTGCTATTAGGCGTCATGCCTGGCTCTGCTTGAGCAGGTTTGCAGAGGCCTTCTTGACGTCCTTTGTTGGCACCCCTTTGATTCCACTCTTTGGTCCCACTGTGAAAGATACTGACCCGCAATGAACTGGGAGGGAAGACCTGGTCGGCAGTTAGCATCAGGTTTTCTGCCCCTCAAGAGGTCTTTTTCCAAGACCCAGAAGGTCTAGAAAGAAAGTTAAGAAAATGTGGTTCAGGAAGGCACAGTCTCCTTTTCGGGATGTTCAGGAGATTCCTCTTCCAGGGGCCGGGGAAGAGGTTTCAATGGTAGACATCGCCCGAGGGGCAGAGGAGGCCCACAAAACCAAGGTTCCAGGGAGCCCTTCTCTGAGAAATCGTTTACAACATCCCTGAGGTGTTGCCTGACTGTCCTTCCCTGGAGGCAGTCTGAGTTCGATTATCACTGTACCCGTTAACCCTGGGCAAGTATTACAAACTATCTGTGAGTGCTAGCAGTTGTATCCAGGCGTTATGTTCTCATTTTGGAAATTTCCCCAAAATTTAGTCCTCTTCCAGACGTGCTACCCAATCGAGAAGAGGCAGCCCGAAAGGAGGTCGTAAACCTTCTTTAAAAATGAGCCATCCAACAGGTCTCTGCAGGACAATGGATCTGAAACTTGGTCCCGCTTCTTTTTGGTTCCAAAGAAAACTGGGGACCTATGTCCTATTTTGGATCTGTCGTGTGAACCAATTCATGAGGAAGTCGAAGTTTTGGATGGTCACTGTGCAGTTGATTGTGCCTCTTGCACAGCAACGACTGGATGTGCTCAGTAGACCTCCAGGACGCGTACTATCATGTAAAGATGGATCGACGGTCCAGGAGGTTTCTCTGCATTTGCTTGTTTCATTTCCAGTTCTGGGCCCTGCCCTTTGGTCGCGCCTCAGCCCCCGGATGTTCACCAAATGTGTGGTGGTTGTAGCAGCTCACCTCCGACTGCAGGGAATCCAAGTTTTTCCCTATTTGGACGATTGGCTCTTGACAGCCCCCACAAGGCATAAACTGCTGGACAATATTCACTACATTCTCTCCCTGTTACATCGCCTGGGGATCACTGTGAACATTGCAAAATCCTCCCTGACTCCAACACAAAAATTAGAATTCACAGACTCTGGACACCACCTCTCAGACTGCAGCCTTACCTCATCGATGGGTGTCGCTTATTCACGACCAGGTTCAGACCTTGCTGGAGCTAACCTTCTCCAGTCTCACTCATTCTCGGGGCTCTAGGATCGATGGCTGCAGCCATTTATTTAGCTCTGATGGCTTGTCATCACATGAGTGTCCTTCAGTGAACCCTCTCAGTTCAGTGGGGCAGTATCCCCTGTCATTTACCATTCGGCTCGCCCCGGTGTGTCAAGTATCTTTTGTGGTGGATCCGATCTCTGGATCTCCTAGCAGGCAGACCTTTTGTTCCTCCTCCTGTGGCGACAGTCACCTCGGACACTTCCCTCCTGGGGTGGGAGTGGAGACATTTCCAGGGACAAATGGTCCAAGGGACTTGCTCGCCCTCTGAGACCAAATGGCACATCAACTTTCTGGAGACGAGACCAGTCCTTTTATTGTTTCAAACCTTTGAAGACTGCCTTCCTCACGGGACGGTTGCGATTCTGTCAGACAACATGGCTGTTGTGTGGTATATAAACAATCAAGGGGGCACACGTTCTCATCTGCTGTGTTGCAAGGCCATGAGGGTCTGGGCGATGGCCACAGGGCGCTTTCTCATTGCAACGCACATTCCTGGAGCATCCAACATGTTGGTGACAAATTGAGCAGGACTATCTTTACCTTTCACAAGTGGTCCCTGAATTCAGTGGTGGCTGAACAGATCATCTGTCGGTGGGGATATCTGAGCTGTGATCCGTTTGCATCTCCTCTAAATCACAAATGCAACAACTTTGCATTGATTCCCCCCGGGGGGGAATCCCCCAGGGATATGCTCTCCCACGATTGGCCTCTGGGTCTCCTGTATGCCTTGCCTCTTTTACCCCTAACTCCCAAAGTACTTCAGAAAGCCAGACGCCTAGAGTTAAATGATCTTCATTGCCCCCTTTTGGCCTCGGCAGTGTGGTTCTCCCTTCTGCAGTCTCATTTGAGGCATCCATCATGGGGTGCGCGATCCAATTCCACATCTGCTATCTCATCCTTCTCTCCTACCGCTCCTGAATCTTCATACCCTACATCTGACAGCGTGGTATACCCACTTCCAGTGTTTGGCTAGTCCAGGCTAGCTTCACCCATGAAAGGAGATTATTCTTGCTTCCCAGAGGTCTTCTGTCAAAGTTTATTCCAGTAAATGGAGGAGGTTTTCGGTTTGGGCGAAGAATAAGAATTTTTAGACCCCTTCTCCACCCCTATTCCCAAAATACTTTTCTTCTTGACCTCTCTTTTTAAAGAAAGAGCTAGTCAAGGTACTGTTGGCAAGGATTTCAAAATTTCACTTCGGGGGTGATTCGACCTTTTCTGCATGCCTCTCTAAGGCCTTTTTTAAAAGGGATTTTTCTGTTAAGGCTTTCTGTTAAGCATCCTTCTCCATGGGATTTGACTTTGATGCTTCAGGCTTTAACAAAACCTCCCTTTGAACCAGCGGCTTCGTGCGATATTAAATTTCTCTCCTGGAATACTGCCTTTTTAGTGGCGATTACTTCTGCAAAGAGTCTCGGAATTGCAATCTCTCACTGTCAAGCCACCCTATTTAATTTTCCACAAGGGCAGTGTGTCTCTAAAACCTGATCATCCTTCATGCCTAAAGTGGCCTTACCAGCGAATATCAACTATTGTATTCACTTATCAGTATTTTCCCTAACTTTTCCAATAAAGGGGAATATATTCTGCACACACTGGACGTTCATCAATTTCGCTTTTATTTAGGTCGAACGCGAGAATTTAGGTGTTCAGACCAACTATTTGTGGCCTTCTCTGTTAATAGAAAAGGGAGGAGTATTTTGAAAGTCATGATTTCCCGTTGGATTTCGCAATGTATTTCCTTTATATATTCTTCAGAAGATATTTCCTTAGCTACATCAGTGAGGGCTCATTCACCCAGGGCAGTTTCTACTTCCATTGCCTTTGCAGGTAGTCCATCTTTAGATGACATTTGTTCGGCAGCAACATGGTCTTCTCCCCACACGTTTGTTTCCCACTAGAAGTTGGATTTGATTTCCAGAGGAAGGGCTTCATTTGACTCCACAGTTCTTTGGCATGCCCTTCCTTGAGACCTCCCAGGATTTAGGTAGCTGGGGACTCTGACCGTAACATGTGGAATGGTGACTAGATAACAGATTTATTGCTATGTACTTGCATAACTTGGCATCTGTGTTGTCTGTAGTCACCATTCATCACGATCCCACCCTCCAGCCCCCCCTGCCTGGAAGATTGGTTGGATTTGGAGGTTCTGTTTGGTTTCTATGATTTATCTCGTCTTCCTTCCTTGTGCAAATCCTATCTGAGAGAGTATAGGGCAGCAGAGCATTATGGGAGGGGAGGAGCTAGAGCTAAGCTGTGTTCTGAGTATGCCGGCTCTGATCCGATATTGGATCCAAGACCCTAACGTGATGAATGGTGACTACGGATAAACGGATGCAAAGTTATGGTGAGTACTAATAAATTCAGGATTAGCTACACAGCCAGCACCAAACACACAAACAAAATAGTACCATAGCCAACCAATTCCAATGTCCACTTTATACAGACAGCAGAGTCCTTAACCAACCAGGTGATCAAGTTCTTGAGGTCCGTACTCAGCCTCCTTCAGTATTTCTCCTTCCAACCAGTTCCCACAGATGCTATCAAAAATTGAAAGCCTACTTGTCTTCAGCTGCCCCTGACAATCTTCCTGATGAATATCTGATGCTGTAGCTTACTTCAACTCCAAGTTCCTGTCTATTATAGACTCTCATGCTCCCCTAAGTTCTATCGGAATAAGATAAAAACCAGCCCCTTGGCTCTCAAAAGATACAAGATATACAATTACTCTGAAAAATAAACTCTGGACCAGATTTAGTTGCTCTAAAGCTCCTACCAATCAACTTAGCTATAGACTAATTAGAAATGCAACTAAAAAAGCTGTTCTGCTAGACAAAAGGAACTAGTACTATAATCTACAACTAGCTAACCAGCAAACTCCAAGTTCTGGGCAGGAATAAATAGCCTCTTGAAGCCTGGTCACTCTGACACCTCTTGCCCCATAGGTACTCCCCAAAACAGCCCTAAACAAACTGCTGATGCCTTTAACACCTTCTTTTCTGAAACTGTCCAGGCCTTACCAAATCAACTAGCCCCCAAGATCTCCTCTCAGTCCACCTTCTCTAACACTTCATCTTTTCTACTGCGTCCGGTACCTACATCTCTTATCCAAAAAAAAAAAAACCCTCCTCCTCTTCTGCTGACCTTATACCAGCTCTGTATCTAAAAATTGCAGCCAAACCTTTAGCCTCATCCCATTTCCATTTTGATTAACAGAACCTTTGTAGATGGCTTCATTTCTTCCATCTGGAAAATTTCACATATTCCCATGCAGAAAGGTGGTAACTAAACAGAACTCCAAATACAGACCCATAGCCCTTCTCTCCCCCCTAGCTAAAATCATATAACCTACTTGCTGTCTCTCAACATGGCTTTAGACCTTTTAACAGCACCACTTTAGCCCTCCTTTCCTTCACTGACTGCATCAACAAAAATCGAAATAATAGTATTCTCACCTGCTCTCTTTATAGACCTGTCCAAAGCCTTCAATATGGTTAATCACCATATTCTGATTAATTTACTCAAAAATTTTGGGCTTGGCTCTAGTGCAGCAAAGTGGTTTTCTTGCTTGCATAACAGACAACAGGCTGTGCTCTGGCAAAAACGTATCTAACTTCCTCCCCATTACCGTTGGAGTCCCACAAGGTTCTATACTGGGCCCCCTCCTGTTCTCTATTTTTATAAATGATCTTCACACAAATATTCCCCCACTCGTAAATCATCTCCTCTCAACTTCTCTGTCTTGTCTAACAATGGTACTATCATAACACCTGACTCTTCCACCAGGCTTCTCAGAATAGAGATAGTTAACAATCTGTTTTGACTGTCACATTAACAACACTATATAAAATTAGTTTACAGAAAACTAGGCTCCCTATATAGAATTAAACCATTTCTTACACCTCTTGCTAAAACTTGCATTGCCCATTCACATCTGATCTCCACCCTACTTTATGCCTCCCCTATTTACACTAACCTGTCCAAAACTAACCTCTCCAACCTGGCAGTCACTTTCAGCAGCATTGCCAGATTTGCCTCCAACTCCACGTTCAGAACTCATCACTGCTTAAACCGTAGGCAATTAGGATGGCTTGAACTTCAAAATTTGGTCTTATTTCATCAGCTCTCATTAGCCCATAAAATCCTCTCTAAACCCAACAACACCCCTATATTGCAACCTCAAAAGCCTACGTTCTTCTAACAAACTTCTTATATCAACATGTAAATCCAGTAACCTGGCAGGAGCCTCCTTGTTCTCTAACATTGTAGGAAAAGCTTGGCACTCTTCCTGACCACCTCACTTTAGTCTCCTCTCTTCCCAGCTTTAAATCTCATCTCCAAAACCCACATCAGAACTCACTGGCATTGCCCTGCACTAACCCTGACTAGACTGCCTTTGCTACTAGTATGTTCACGTTCTCCTGCATACAAACATTGCCTTTTGCTACTAGTATGTTCACCTTACCCGACATGCAAAGTAGTACTTATCTTCCTTTATGCTACCTCTCTTAATTTTGAACTCCCTCATCCTGTAATTAATTCCTGTTGTTGTATCTGTAATATTCTCTGTATTAGTTTACTTCAGTAATATGACTGCACTATTGCTTGCTATTTCTTATTTTTTCTCTTGTACTTTTTTCTCCCTGAGTGAATTTTGTGTGCTATTGTATATTTTTATCTGAGTAAAATCTGTAAAATTGCTATTTTTAACTATTTCTCTTCAAGCTTTTCTCCCTGTGCCTCTGCTGAAAATGGACATGTGTCCAGTTAGACCAGCCTGGTCAACAAATGTAAATAAAATAAATCTTAAGTAGCAGCTGAGGCTTTTGTATGTCCATTTTCAGTTCTGATTAAATTGATTCATATCTGAAAATCAAGTTCCTTACTATGGGAAAACATATTATTCCATTGTTTTAAGGGTGGAATCAATGCAGATCTTTCAAACTATAGGTCAATTGACATTTTGCCTCCCCCATTGAAACTTAGTTGCTTATAAGTAAGTTTTCTAGCTAATAAATCTGTCCAACACAATACAGTTTACATCCTCATTACTGCACCACTACTGGTTTGCTGAATTTTAGTACTATCGACATCTACAGAAACACTAAGTTTAGTCTTCACTATTTTCCCAGACTTGTCGCAACCTTTTATAGGTTCATAGGAAAGTACTACATTCATAGGTAGGTACTAGGCTATTGGCCCTGGGGCCTATATAAGCCTAGGCAAAAAGGTTCTCTGGCTTTTGCCACACAAGAAAATTTATTTTGGTGTGCCCTTGTCAAGCAGTGCCGCAGAAGTGATCCCCAGGGTGAATTTTCTATTTCCCATCCAGTTGTCAAGATTTTTTTTTTTAGAGGGCCAGTGAGGAGCTCTGCTTGACATAAATGGGTAGTTTGTTCCAGAGTGTGAGCAGTCTCTGGGACAGGAATCTATCCCTCCCAGCATGTTCTGTTTATTGTGGTGACAAGATTTCATAGGTTCATAGGTTCATACTAGGCTATCTGCCCAAGGGCATTTATAAGCCTAGCCCATAGTTATGTGGCTTTCGCCACCCCTTTAGTTTGAAATAAAAACTATGCCTGTTATTTTGCTGTGCCTCTGTCAAGCAGCGACACTGAAGTAATCCCTGGGGTATATCTGCGATCTCCCATCCATTGGTCAAGATTCCTCTTGAACAAGGCCAGCGAGGTGCTCTGCCTCACATGTACCGGGATTTTGTTCCACAGCATAGGGAGTCTCTGGGTGATGAATCTGTCCCTCCAGCACGTTCTATTTATAACCGTGTCAAGGTTTAAGTCTCCCGCCCTTGTGGTTCTGAGGGATCTAGATTTTTTGAGGTGAAGCATATTCATCAAATCTGGGTTTGACATGGCCTTATATGTCAGGCACAGGTCACCTCTGAGCAAGCGGTATGAGACTGAATAGAGCTGGAGTTCTTTCAGTCGGGCAGCATAAGACATATTTTTGAGACCCTTTATCCTTTTGGTGAGGAACTTTTGGGGCCTTTCAAGCTGCAGCAGGTGTCTGGTCAGATACATTCCGAACGGGGCATTGTACTCAATCATAGGTCTAATGAGTGATGAGTACAGGGGGACAATGACCTCCCTTGATCTAGATGTGAATCCCTTCATGATCAGGTGGGCAATATAGAAGGTTTTCCTAACCACTTTAGCAACATGAGTGTCAAACGAAAGGCTACTGTCAACCTGGGTCCCCAGATCCCTGATGACTTCTGTGCTCAGTGGATTGCCACCTATATGGTAGCTAGGGGTAACCTTGTTTTTCCCGAAGGGTATGACTGCATTTCTTGGCGTTTAACTTTAGGCCATGGCTCTGGCACCAGTTATCCGTTTCTGTGAGGCCCTTCTGAAGGATATCTGTGTCAGATGCGTTTTCGACTATGGCGCCCAGTTTACAGTCATCTGCAAACTTTGTAAGCCATAACCCTCCTGTGTTTGCTTGTACTTCAGAAAAGTAGATGCCGAACAAGAGTGGACCCAGGACTGAGCCCTGTGGGACACCACTTGTGACAGGCTTTGAGTCTGACATGGCTCCAGCAACTCTGACCCTGTGGGTCCCTGGAACATGTGGTTTGGAGAGATTGGGATTTCTGTAAGTGTAGCATGTCCAACACCTCTGGGTTTGACATAGCTTTGTATGTTAGGCAGAGATCGCCTCAGAGTAGGCGATAATGCAACTGAGTAGAGCTGGAGTTTTTAAAGATGGTCTGCGTATGGCATCTGTTTGAGGCTGGTAATCCTCTTGGGTATTTCTGTGGCCTTTCCAATTGTAGGTGTCTTGTGCGATACATGCCAAGTAGGGCATTGTACTCTATAATGGGTCTGATGAGGGATGAGCAGAGAGGAACAATGAATACCATTTTTCTAGATAACCCTTTTGTGATGGTGTGCCACATAGAAGGATTTCCTGACTACTGTGGCGATGTGGTTATCAAAGGAGATACTGTCCACCTGTGTCTGGAGGTTTCATCACACTTTCAGTATTTAGTGAGCTACCGCCTATGTGGTAGTTCATGGGTACAGAGTTTTTCCCAAAAGGGATGACAGTGCACTTCTTGGCATTGAGCTTGAGGCCATGACTTTGACACCAAGCATCTGTCTCTGTGAGGCCCTTTTGTAGAATGTCTACATCATTAGATGATTCTATTATGGCTTCCAGTTTGCAGTCATCTGCGAACTTTGTTAGCCAAAGACCTTCTGTATTGGGCCTGCACTTCAGAGAAGTAGATGCCGAAAAGGAGAGGACCCAGGACCGAACCCTGTGGTACTCCACTCGTTACTGGTCTGAAGTCTGACTTGGAGTCTGCTACTACTATGTGGGTTCTGTCATTGAGCCAGTTGGCCACCCATCTTGTGACACAGGGGTTTATGCCCAGTTTAGTAAGTCTATAATTCCAGAGTGGGGGATGGTATCAAAAGCCTTGGCGCGGTCAAGATAGGCTGTGTGCACTACTTTGTCAGTCAGGTTTAGTAGACATGATCTACCTTTTACAAACCCAAGCTGAGTGGGGTCCAGGGTTTGGAGGTTACCTGTGTCTGTTTATAAGCTCCAAGATGATGCGTTCCATGGCCTTGCAGACCAGGCTCGTCAGGCTAATGGGGGTGATAGTTTCCAGGGTCCGTGGTGGGCACCCCCTTTGTGGAGTGTGTTAACCATCATTGTGCGCCATTCCGTAGGCACATAGCCTGAGGTGAGGCTGATTGCACATGGTACTTGGGTGGGGTGCCAGTTCGTTCTGTAGTTTGTGCAGTATGTAGCCTAGGATGATCTTCATGTTTCACTGTTTCAGTCATTACATTTGGGTAATCTGCTGGCAGGTTGCCATCAGTTGGCCTGAATTCCAAAGTCTTGGGTCCTGCGTCAGTTGCTGTCTCCTCTTCCATGTAGTCGGGGGTATAAAACAGGTAGCCAACGCCATTTTCTTTAGTCTCTTTCTTGCCGCGCTGTGCCTGAAGTAGAAGCAGTTAGCAAGTGCTGGTCGGCAGACTCCTGAAATTTTCAAATTCGAGTTTCAGAACCAAAGTCTTCACTAAAGCTAAGTACCCCATTGGGGAAACTTTTTTTTTTTTTTTTTTTTTTTTTTTTCTTGCTACATACCAAGGTCAGTAAAAGTTAATTTCATTACTTGTGGGAAGCAAATACTTCAAGGATTTCCATTTTATACTGTATTCCTTGCCTAGGCCCTGATCATAACGTGCTTAGCTGTCTGTTTTGTGCTAGATTTAACCAACGCACTTAAGCGTCGGTATATCTTTTCTTCAAAATATTTTGGAAACAGATTTAACTACCTGAAATGTTGTCTAATAGCAATCCGACTACCGGAGTTCACAAAAAAACGCAAAGAAAAGGACAGAGGCTGTGTAGGTCCAAACCAGATGAAGCTTCTCCTAAGCCAGTCGCCGGTTTGCCAGTACTCAGTGAGGTGCTTTCGCAGCCCCTGATACCTGCTACTTTAGAGTTGCAGGCCTCTACCGAGACCCATGTGGAGTCGGGCACGTCGCAAGATTCTGAAAGTATCGTACCCGTGGATGTCTCTCCCTCTGTTGGGTCCGGAGCCGCTGAGCAGGCACCGATTTTGAGGGTGTATTCAGGCCACAGCATTTTAATATAAAACAGACGCCAGGTTCAAAATCAAAGACAAAAGCAACTTCTAAAGCTAAAAAAGATGCATGAGCCATGTGCACAGGCCTCTATGCCCAAAAAACAGATCAAAATAGCTGAAGCCCTAATTACCTTGATCAAGGGTTCCCAACCTCCTGATAAGAGGCCTAGGCAAGACGCTGATTATGAATCTTCAGATCAGGTTTCTATTTCTTCTGATTCCTCTTCTGATGAGGAATTTTCTATACCACCCTATGAGGATTCTGATGCTGAGGAATCTATTCCATCTGCATCTCCTCTGGAAGATTATTCCTTTGGAGAAACCTTGTGTACTTTGAGGGAGCATTTTCACTGGGAGAGTTGATTTCTCATCAAAAAAGAGGCTTAGGGATTTCCTTCTCCCTCAGCATAGGCCTTTAGCCATACCTCCTGTTTTAGACATTGTGGATGATATGTTTTTGGAGTCGAGCTCTTCTCCAGACTCCCTACCTCCGGCTCCTAGCAAGCCAGACAGATATTACAGGGTTCCTAACTCTCACAAAGTTTTATTTAGAAACCCTGCTGCTGACCCAAACTATTTCACATGGTCCAAAAGGTGTTAAGGCCTAAACAGCAAAATATCCTACCCCCTCTGACAGATTCCAGGGCACTGGATAGATGGGGAAAGAAGGTTTATACATCTGCATCCTTGGCAATTAGGGCCTTAATCTGCCAGTTTCATATGCTCAAGTATCAATAACATGTTATGGGAGTATTGAAACAGAAAATTGTTGATTTCTGAATGTGCAAAAAATAAAGAATTGCAGGAATTATTGCATGCAGCAGAACAAGTTGGAAAGCACACTTTGCACTGTGGTCTTGATTCCTTAGAGGCCTTTTGTAGGGCTGCAGTTACTGGATCTTTGATTAGGAGGCATGCCTGGCTAAAAGAGCAAATTTTGCCTGATCATGTTAAAGCTAATTTGCTGGATGCATACAGCATGATACTCTTGTTTGGTATTAAGGCAGAAGAGGTTTTAAAGAAAATGGAAGACTAGGCTAAGTCTATGCAAACTGTAAGACTTCTTACAAGTGCAACCACCAAGATTCAGTAGACACTAGCCTACAAAAAATTGGTCCTTTCCTGTGTTGACAGAGGTCCACGGGGCAAATCCAGGCACCCTAAAGGTGCTAGATACCTGTCACAGGATTCTTACAGGTCAAAGCAACGGGGTGCTTCTACCTCCAAATCAACAAGCTCTTATGTTTTGGCAGCACCCTTAGGGGGGAAATTACCAATTTTTGCTCAAAAGTGGCAGTTAATAACCTAGGACAAGTGGGTGTTAAACATAGTATCTCAGGGATGCAGATTCCACACTCTGCCAATTGCAAACAGTTGGCCAGATCTGCCAAAAAATCAATGGGCAGAAGCACAGAAACAAGTTACGTATGGGGGCTATTCAGCCAGTGCCAGATCAGGAGAAAGGACAAGGGTTTTATTCGAGACTTTTCTTGGTACCCAGAAAAGACTAGGCCTGGCACCCAGTACTGGATTTATCAATTTTGAACACATTCCTGGACCTTGCAAAATTCAAAATGCTAACTTTGCAGCAGCTTCTGCCCATGCTGGGCAAGAATGCTTGGCTTGTGACATTAGACTTAAGAGGCATACCTACATATCCCAATAAGGGAATTGTGCAGAAGATGCCTCCGTTTCAAGGCTGGCTTTATGCATTACCAATTTTCTGCACTGCCCTTTGGCTTATCTACTGAGCCCAGGGTCTTTACAAAGTGCCTGGCACCAGTTATTGCGTTTTGCAGACAAAAGTATACAAATCTATCCCTTACTTGGACGACTGTCTTATTCAAGCAGAAAACAAGGACATTTCTTCTTCAGCATCTGGCGTTTGTGAAAAGGCTTCTAACATGCCTAGGGTACACAATAAACTAAAAAATCACAACTGGTACCCTCTTAAAAGATAACATTCCTGGGTGCAAGCTTGAGTACAGCTGCCCAGATGGCTTTCCTCATGCCAGACAAAGGCAACTGACTATTTACTTCAAACAGATGGCAACAAAAACCCAGTTATTTGCAAGATAAACTCTGCAGGCTTTGGGGTTCATGGCATCCTGCATTCTACTGATTCCATATGCAAGACTGCATATGAGAAAACTACAGTAGTACCTAAAATGTTTATGGAGTCAATATTGTTAGTCTGGAAACAATGATTCCTCTCCTTCCCTGCCTACAACAGGAGTTTCTTTGGTGGGCAAAGGCATGTCACCAAAACATGGGACGGGCTTTCACTCTATCTCCTGCCAGCCAAACCTTAGCAACAGACGCATCCGACTATGCATGGGTGGCCCACCTGGCGGGAAGATGCATTCAGGGCATATGGACCCCAAAACAAATGCATCTGCATATCAACCAAAAAGAGATGTTAGCTGTTCAAAATGCCCCGACAGCCTTCAAGGGCTTGGTTCATCCAGGACAACTACTGATGAAGACGAACAACACCGCGGTTATGTGGTACATAAACAAGCAGGGGGGGGCCACACGAAAGCAAAATACTCTGGCAGACTATTTTCAGCAGACCCTCACAAATGGAACCTAGACCCACAAGTCTTCAGCATGCTAACAAAGAAATGGGGAAGCCCGGACTTAGACCTATTTGCTTCTCCTCGGAATTATCAACTGGACAAATTCTGCACAAGGACTTGTCACAGACAAGCATGGAAAGTGGATGCCCTATCCTTCAGTTGGAAAAAACCTATCCATTTACGCCTTTCCTCCTCTGCCTCTTCTTCCCAAGGTCCTACTAAAGGTCAGACAAGAAAAAACAAAGATGATACTAATTGCCCCGGACTGGCCCCGCCAATACTGGTACCCGATCCTAAGGAATGTCTCAATTCCCAGCTTGGTACTTGCCTCAAATACCTCACTTACTGTTTCAGCAAAACATTCAGATCCTGCACAATCGGTTCCAAACACTGAACCTGACAGCATGGCTGATCATGTAGTTATTCAAACACCTCCTCTCAGTAAATCTGTGATGGATGTCATTTTGGAAGTCAGAAGGCGTAGTACTAGAAAATCTTATGCTGATAAATGGAAGAGATTTTGTGCTTGAAACCAAGCACAAGGAACGGACACAGCAGAGCCAAGTATTCCTTTGATTTTACAATACTTGACTGAGATGCTTGACAAAGGCCCATATTTTTCATCAATAAAAACCCATGCCTCTGCCATCTCTGCTCATTACAACACAGAGCCACCAATCTTCATCCTTTGCTAAAGCAGTATCTTAGAGGGGCCAAAAATTTAAGGCCTCCCAGAAGACCACCAATTCCTGCATGGGACCTCAATTATGTGTTGGGAAAGCTCACCTTGCCTCCATTTGAACCAGCTGCTACTGCAGATCTAAAGTTCGTATGGAAAACAGCTTTGCTCCTGGCAATTTCTTCAGCAAGAAGGGTCTTGGAGCTACAGGTCTCATGGCTGTGGAGCCTTTTATCATATTTTACCCAGGCAGGGTGTCCCTCAGGCCCAATCCTTCATTTATGCCTAAGGTGGTTTCCAGTGCGTCTCTTGAAACTGTTAATCTGCCAACTTTTTATCCAAACCCGCAGAACAAGGGGGAGCGGATTCTGCATTCCTTGGACATGCACAGACAACTAAGATTCTACTTGAGCAGGACTAAAGCTCTAAGAAAAACTGTGCAGCTACTAGTGGCATTTGCTGCAGGATCAGAGGGAAAGGCTATTTCAAAGCAGACTATTTCAAAGTGGATAAGCCACTGCATTAGTTTCTGCTACTTACACCATGGTAAACCAGTGCCCAAGGGCATTGGGTCTCATTCCACCAGGGCTGCAGCTACATCAGCAGCTTTTCTCAGAGGGGTACCAACCAAAGACATTCTAGAGGCTGCTACTTGGAGTTCGGTTCACACTTTCACAAAGCATCATCATTTGCCTCTCTGCTCTAAGTCCAGGGCAGGCTTTGCCACTGCAGTTCTGCAGGGCCTTATAGCCGCCCCTAATGCTGTTTAGCTCCAGCCTCCCATTCATAGCTTTGGGATTCTACCCAAATGTAGACTGCAACAGTGAAACATGAAGAACATAGTACAGTTGTGTACACTTACCATAAATGTAGATTTTAGTGTATTCACTGTTGCAGTCCAGGTTACCCCCCCCCCCCCCACCATCCCCCTTTTATTCTGGAGCTTCTCTTTCCTTCACTATTTTCTACAGCCTTTGTGGTGTATTTGCTTGTAGATGAAGGTAACGTTTATATTGTTGCGCATATATATATATATATATATATATATATATATATATATATATATATATATATAGGGGGGCACATGACATCTGAGGAAAGAAAATCTAAAGAAAATGGCGGCTGCCTGTTTTATACCCAGTGATGATATGACCTTGGAAGAGGAGACAGCAACCGATGCAGGACCCAAGAGTTTGCAATTCAGGCCGACTGAGAGCAACCTGCCAGCATATTACCCAAATGTAATGACTGCAACAGTGAATACACTCAAACATGTACATTTATGGTAAGTGTACACAACTGTACTTTCTTGGCTTTGGAGAGTGCGGTCTTTACTTCATCTGTGATTACAGGAGCTTTGCATTCTTCCAGTATTAAGATGGGCCCTTTGAAGGGGGAAGAGGGGGTGTAAAGGTTGCACTGAACCTATCTGCCAGGATTTTGGCAATATCTGTTGGTTCTGTATATTTAGTGCCATTGTGCTGTAGCTCAGAGCAAATCTGAGTGTTGCCATTGCGATTCTTGGCATAGCTGTAGAATGCTTTGTGGTTGTGTTTTTTTGATTAGTTTTCCATCAAAAGCAGTGAAACTCTTACACTTTGTCCTCACCAGCTGTTCACTGCAGTGGTTCCATAGCTACCTCTCCAACAGAGTACAAGCAGTGAATTGAAAAAATGATTTCTCTAATTTCTTGTGTCTTTAGGTATCTGCAGGGATCCGTTTTAGATTCCATATTTTTCAAAAATATCCATCAATGACCTATACACTGTTACAGAATGTTACCCTTGTACAATATGGTCGCGATTTGACCTTAATTTGTTCTGCAAATTAAACTCCAAGATTTTTACACCACAATCCTTGAATGGCTACTTCTAAACCTTTAAAAAAAAAAAAAAAAAAAAAAAGTTGATGCTCTTCAACCCAACACGCATCTCTGCCAAAACATTGTTCACTATCTTCTCCGCTGACACCACCATGATAGAACAATAACAGCGCAAAATTACTGCGTGTCATCCTAAATCAGTTGAAATTTAACCAAGTATCACATGTGGTTAAACTCATCAAAACTTGGGTACATTATACAGAGTAAAACAAAATGGAGGCTGAAGTTATGGAATACAGTAAACTCTGTTAACTGGAACTTAAGCAACCAGAAAAAAATTGAAATGCAATGCAGTATGAACAATTCAGTTTTTCATGTTTTGCAATGTTTCCCCCCACAGAAACATACCTTACATTTTTAGAGTTTGAGTTTTAAAAAGGAAGATACAAATTCCCTCTCCTCAACCTGAACAAATCAAACTAAAGTCAAATCTTTAAAATGTCAACACACTCTCCATATTCGCTCAGTCAGTTTACATCAGATTGCACATGGTTTCTCAGCTTTAATACATCTCTCCAGTCTGTCACACACAGTTGCTTATGCTTTCATACATGCATTCTCTCTCTAATCACTTCATTCAGTTTCAATTCACTCAGCGTGCCACTGAAAAGCATTCTGCATGCCATGCTTTCTAGCTGAAATATAAGTTTAAAATATTCCAGCCAGGCTTTTAGTTATTGTATTTTAATATTAAAATCAAATCATTGCAGTGTTTATGGTATAGTATAGGGTACAGTATTTGTCAAGTCTATTTTTAATAGCAACTCTCAAGCAACCAGAAACTACACTTATCCGACATCTACTAATCCCCATGGGTGCCGATTTAAGAGTTTACTGTACCTGCGTAGTGAAGGATTTAATGTAGTAAGTCTAATGCAAATTATACTACAGCATGATGGAACAATGAGTCCCCAAAGTAAGGAAAAAGAGGAGATGCAGGGGACATCTGAAGAAATATGGACATGGGGAAAAGGAAAAAAAAAATTTAATATGGTGTAATTGTGCAAAGGAGAAAGCAAAACTAATTGATACAGAAAAAGCAGCACTAAAGATATTTGAATGGAAATGTAGGCAAATCCATCCAGATATGAAAGTCTACAGTACAAAAGTAAGAAAACAGAGGGAAAGTAGAAGGGAGGATTAGTAATAGAGAAGTTAAAGAAATAAAAACCGAGGTTATGGAGTACCCGGGAAGTGAAGGATTTAATGTAAAAAGTAACTCTGGTAACACAATAGCAGGATAGAATAACTAATCCCCAATTAAAACGAAACCAGTAGAGTGAGAAACATCTGATCAGCTTCCATATGAAGAAACTTGGGAGTTGTCAAGTAGGAAAGCACTATAAAAATTCAGTTGGAGTTGCACAGCAAGGGAAAGAACAGGAACTGTGGCAACTCTGATGCAGTTAATGTTGTGAAGTGATAGGCAAGTGAGTTCCCATATGAAAGAGCAACAGATGGCACCTGATGAAAAAACTGAAGAGAATATGGCATAGGAAGATGCTCTGGAACTTTCTTTGGTTCTTCATTTCCATCGGGCAATCTACAGAGTGGGCCTTTAGTTTAGAAAGAAATGATCTAAGGGAAATTATCTAAGGGAAGTGTTGATTTTAATAGCGAGAGAGACGTATTAAGGTCAATGAAAGAAAGTGATTACAGAAAGTCAGTAAGACCCAAAGTATTAGAAATTTGATAAAAGAAAATGAACACAGTAATTAGGACTATTCATAGAAATTCATGCAATATAACTGAAACAATTAGGATATTACCGTGTAGCTAAATTAATAGCAGTGTTACCACAAAATCACAGGCCAGTAAGGGAAAGGAAGGGGAGAAATCAATTGCCATCATGGAAGTATCGAATACTTAGATGTGATAAAAGCAATGTGGAGTATCAGAACAGATCAGGATCTGTTTTACACTATTGCAAATAAAATGTCAGTGCAGGCAGAAAAAGTTAGAGAAGATATGCAGGTAAATTATAAAGCGAAGGTGCTAGATAAGTGGTTTATTACCCAAGAAGATTTATATAGAGAATTGGGAAATTAAGAATAAAGTCCAAGCTATAAGCCAATTTGCTTTTTCTGTCCTAAAATGTCCCCAAAAGGGACATGAAAACAAGAAAAATGCTTCATGCTTATGAAATAATTTTTTAATCATTGTATACAAACACCCATACTGAAAGGAGGCATGTGCCTCATTGAAATTGATTACATGTATAAGACTTGCAATCCTAGCGCAGCATACATATCTGCTGACCCTTCAAGATCCAAACATTAGTGAAAGTTATAATACGTGAGAATAAATCTAAGGTGGCTTCCCTGCTTGTTTAGCAGAAGTAGATCTGTGTCAAGTATTTATTTATATTTATTGATATTTGTTAACTGGGTTGGTCCAGCTGGGCTTGTGGCCCATTTTCAGTTGAAACCCGAAGAGAAAAGCTCCATGAAAGCACAATTAATTGCAAAATACAGATATTTCCAAGAAAAGTTAGATAATAGAGAATAATACTATAGACATTGAAAACATAATGTACAATAAGCAAACACATGTAAAATGCACCAGTCTTATGTTTACAGAGTAGCAAAGTGCTTCTTCATATTTACAAGAAAGAGTGTGGTCCATCAGATAGGAATTGGAGTCAAAGTAACTGTCCACAATAGAGGAATACTTATTGTCGTGGGGAGTTGCTAACAAGGTACACTAGAGGGGAGTTTAGGTAGGAGCATGGCAGGGACAGGTTTTTGAGTTAAGCAGATGAAGTTTGAGTTTTTCCTTAAAGTAGGATGGATGAATGGTGGAGCATATGTCTCTGGGAAGTTTGTTCCAGCTTGGGCGATGGAGTATTTATAAAGGAGTTTACCTACAGTTTTTTTGGGTTAGTAGATGTGTAGTAGGTCCTGATTAGAGGTATGCAGAGAATGTGAATGTGAGTAGATAGAGATGAAGGGAGAGAGCAGGGCAAGATGAACGTTTGTAACTAATGAAATGTAACATTTGAAGTTGTGATAGCAAGAGTAGATTTAGGACAAGGCAGTGGTGTGTATTGTAAGGAGTCTGATAAATCTAGTGGTAAGTTGGAGATTGTGTAAGGTAGTAGTTTGAATGTTGGCAAACACTGGAGCAGCATAAAGAAGGGAGGGGAGAAGAGCTTGAGCAAGGGAGAGACCAGCATTAGGAGTTAGAATTTTTTTATTACGGTATAGTCCACCTTGTTTTTGGTGAGTCATCTTTATATATTGGAAAATGTGCATACTAAATTGAGTTCATCGATGATAACTAAGGAGTTTTGTGTGCCGCTTCAGGCTTGATAGTGTTATTAGAGGAAGGAATGGTAAAAGTAGAATTGTGAAGGGTGAGGGAATGGAGAAGACGACCAAGAGTTTTTGGTCTTTTTTTGGGTTGAGAATGAGTAGGTTACTGGTTAGCCACTGTTCAGTAGATAGGAAGGCTTGTTGAGTAAGAGTATGGAGTTCAGGGATTTTGTCAGAGATTGAAATGAGTTGAATTGAATAGTCTGCATACTGGATGTGGGAGGATTGTTTGCAAGATGTATGGTCATTGGTGAAGACCTTAAACAGGAGGGGACCCAGGCTGGAGCATTGAACTCCAGTTGGGACAGGTATCAATGGAGAAGAGGAAGTGAGCCCATTTAATAAATTGTTGCCTGCAAGATAAATAACTGGAGAACCAGGCAAGGGAGGAGGAAGATAAATTGAGACTAGCAAGTTTAGATAGCAGTAGGGGATGGGGGAGACTGTATTGAATGCCTTGGAAGGGTCCGGGAAGAGACAAGGTAAGGGTTATTATCTAGGGCCTCAGCAATGGTATGGGTTAAGGGCAACAGGGCAGTAGTGCTATGGTAGTGAAATCTATGCTGGGTGGGAAGGAGAAGATTGTGTTTGAGGAGGAGATTTAGTATTTTATGGATGCATTTCTTGAGAACCTTGGAGAGGGAGGATAGGATAGCTATGAGGTGGTACTTGGATGGGTCTGTGGAGTTAACTCATTTGTGCAATGGGATAGTATAAAAGGGTTTCCCACTGGGATAGTATAAAAGGGTTTCCAAAAGGTTGGGAAAATCTATTCCTGAATGGATCTGTTTTTAGTATAGACGCTGTATATGCAATGGAAGCAGCAGTTTTGAGGAAGGTAGGAGGTAGATTATCAGTGGAGAGCAGGGTTTGAGGTTTAGGAGATCGGATGTAGGAAGTAGGAACAGGGTGAAGAGTGGTTAATGGTTGGGAGGGGTAGGCTGCGGAGTAGGGTGACAGTTGGATGGTAAGAGTCTGGATAGTGTTGAGGTGTTTAAGTAGGGTAGCTGTTTCAAGAGGGGATGTGTAAGGATAGGGGGAGGGATTTGAGGGGCAGCCTGGAGAAAGAATTTTATTAGTGGTGGACCAGAACTTTCGAGGGTTGCATTTGCTGTTTTAGTTGGTCAGAGGTAAAGGAGGACTTTTTATCTGCGCTGGTTTGTTTCTTTGTGAGACTTCAGAATTACAGACATCTCAGAAGTAAGTGTAGTTCTTTAGTTTTGATCAATGTTTTTCAAGCTTTTCTAGTTGGCATAAGGGACTTGGTTTCATTTGAAAGCCAGGGAGTATAATTGGATTTTATTCAAATTTTTTTTTAGAGGGGGTGAAGGGTGTTCAGGAAGATGTTGAATGCTTTGTCCCATTTAGAGGGATATTTTTAAGAGTGACCAGTTTATGGATGACCGTATAGAGCTGAATTGGGTTGTATTAAAGTTAGAGAGTTTGTGACCGTCTCTATAGCGGTTTCGTTTGGGGGGTGTTGGGTGCATCTATAGAGGTGATTATTAAGTTGGTCTGGTAGTGTGATAGAGGTGAGGGGAGTTGGTGAGAATCTAGTCAGTTATGGAACTAGAGGTTAACTTTTTATGGAGTCTCGTGGTGGAAGTTAACTGGAAACCACGCAGGTTGATAGTGATTGTGGAGAGTCAGTTTTGAGTGTTGTCCAGGTTAACATCTCCTAAGATGAGGATTTCATAGGGTATATTTTGGGAGAACCAGGATAGGATCTTTTCAAGGATGGGCAAGTTGTTCCCAGGAGGGATATAGATGGAGGCAAATGCTAGTTTTTTGTGATGGTTTAGGTGACAGTTGAGGATGATGCGTTCAGCTGGGTGAAAGTCTGGGATGGGTGTGGGGGAAAGGTGAGAGGTTGAGACTGTTGGAGTGAAGGATGGCAACACTGCCTCCATTTTTTGCGAATCTGTCAGTGGTAGATATTATAGCCTGGTGGGAGAATTTTGTTTGTTATATGTGGCTTGAGCCAGGTTTCAGATAATGCAAGGATGTGGGGCATTGTAAGGGGGGTATCCAAGTGTGGAATTTGGTGATTTTTTTTAGGCTTTGAATATTCAGAGTAAGTGGCTAGGTGTTTGGATATGGATGTGTTCAGTATAAAAGGCTAGGGATGGTGAGAGGTTGTAGGAGAAGATAGGGGGTTGAGTGTAAGGGAGGCAAGTGGCTAGGAGGAGAGGGAGATGGGCCAGGGTTGAGGTGGATGTCCCCAGATACAAGTAAGTTGTTAGTGGGTAGAAGGCGTGAAGTAATGCGAAGGTGTATTTTGAGTAGCTTGGGTTTAGATTTATAAGTAAGAGGGAGTATTGGCACGCTAGGTAGTTTGTGAATACATAAGTTGGGGAGGTTAAATAGGGTTGGAGAGAGATTAAAGAAGGAAGGTGTGGAATGAATATCAGCGGTATAGGAGGAAGGTGTGGAATGAATATCAGCGGTATAGGAGGAAGGTGTGGAATGAATATCAGAGGTATAGGAGGTAGGAGAATTTGGAGGTGGATAAGGAAAGTAAGAGTGATAAGAGGTTAGAGTAGAAAGGAGTGAAGCAGTAACAATAAGGTATTGCATATTTTTTTGAGAGATGGAAGGGGATTGAAATGTATGTAGGAGGCTTTAAGGAAAGAATTGATGTGTGGGATTCTAGTAGGAAGTTGTTTGAGTGGTTGGCAAGTGGAAGGGGAAAGGAAGTGATTAAATTAGAGCTTGACAGGGCAGCGAGGGCGAACGGAGCGGGGCTAACACCCTGGTCAAGAAAGTCAGAAAAACAAAGTAACTGGACAAACTAGGGAGAAAGATGGAGGGGTACTGAAAATATGCACTAAGAATTACTGTAAAAATGCTGAAAGAAACACTAACCTCCGATTGCACTGGGAAATATATTTGAAGAAATACCTGTGCAGTTAAAAGCTTTCAGTGAAGCTTTGGAGGGAGCCAGAGGATTTAAACAGCAAAAACAGGGCAGGAACAAGTAGCAATGGCAGTAGGAGAGAACCTACATGCAGCAGAACAGGGCAGAAACACTGGGCAAGGCAGAAAAATGTGGGACTAAAAGTGAATCCCAGAGTAAGGTGGGGAAGGAAATAAGGACAAACAGAATATTAAGGCAAGACCAGCAGGAAGGTTTGGGGCTTCTGGCGTCTTCTGTACATTGTGTTAAGTAAAATCAACTTATCAGTACGTTAAATTATAAGTGCTGACAACTGTTACAGAAAAGACTAAATACTTGGTATTTTGTAGAAGTTAATCGCTAGGACACGTACTTAAGTAGTATTTTATCAACTTAGTTGGTGGCAGCAGGACTGATGATCAACAATTGGAGGGTTTTAAGGTCCTCAGTGTCTTAATGTGGCCAGGAAAAACAGCAGGGCAAGATCCATTAGGGGCTATAAAGACAGAGGAGAGACAAATTAATTATGAGCAAATAAATGGAAAAAAGCAAGAGAAACACCGTAGGGAGAAAAAAATAAAAATGCAACTGAGCACTAATTACCACAAAGTGAGATGCCAGCAAACAAAGTGGCTAAGAGTGCCGGCGGTTAAACACTTCAAAGTGAAATGCAGTAGTACTTACCAATAATGTCAAAATTACAGAAATATTGCTAGGTGGAGTTTCCCTCCACAGTAAGACATTTCTGGAAATACTTGGGGCAGAAAACACTTTGGCATAGTTTGGAAATTGCTGCCTGATTATTATCCACTTCTGTTACAAGTGAATGTGCCAAAAACACTAAGGTGAAGGATCCAGTGAGAAGACAAAGTGGAAAATGTATAAATATAGTTGCAAGTACGGAAACCTCTTGGAACAACCTTGCATCGATATGGACTGAATGCAGGAATGTTTAAAGAGGTGAATTTAAACCAAAAGGTGAAAGGTTAATATTGGTGGCCTAGGATGGTGGACTATGTACATGTTGGCTTACAAAGTCCATTGAATATGTAGGGGAAATGGACAAATGCAGGTTTTGAAAAACAGAATTGGAAAGTTGGAAAGCCGCACATCTTGTTGCTGGGTTTAATATATTAATGGCAGCAAGACTATACTCGGGCATATAATGTGGCAAGACTTGTATTAGGGATTGTGAAAACATGTTTAAGTAGCTGAAGAATTGGAAACGGTAGCCATAAAACAGTATAGAAAACAAGTTTTTATATACATGGGCTCACCCATTACCAACCGTTCAAAAAATAGATGCTAGAAAATCAGATGTAGTTCAGGAAAAGAAGACAAACGTAGCATTGTTTATTGAAATTGCTACACCCAGTGACTGCAGTGTCTTGTGTATGTAGAGAGTCTTAAAATACCTGAATTTACAGGCAGAAACAAGGGCAAAGTGGAAGAAGGAGCAGTGGGTCTTAGAATTTACAACTGTACTTGTGGAGTTGCATGTACTGGTAATTTATCTATGAATTGAGCAGTCAATTCTGGGCACATTGCAGGTGTAGCGAAGAGCACTTATAACATCAAAGATTGACTCAGTACTAATCCCATTTCACTTAGGAATGGGGGGTATTCCCATCATGGTATTGGAAACCCCAGAGAGTAAAATACTACCTCAGTGACCAAGCCTGTGTAGCCTCTGCTTTCTTACTGCCATCTGTCCTCTGTGCTGCCCCAATTATCACTAAACTTGAAATCTAACAAGTGGTCATATTGAGCAATGTTATAATAAATTGCCAAATTTGCAGAAACTATAACTGAGCACACCACTACCAGCCCTCAGAGAATTAAATTGGTTATAGAATGACATCACCTAGCTCTTTCTCGGCTAACTACAATGCACAGACTTCTCTGTAAGGCATAAAATTTGCCCAGACATTAACTTAATACAACCCTACTCCCCCAATAGAATTTTGTTCTAGAAAAAAGGAAGTATAACCAAATTGCCTAACACAGCAGGTGACTGTTTATATTCAAAGAGTGTAGCTAAATTAGGGGGCCTCATCTCATTACTACTGAAATCCATTTAAAATACAACTAAAAGTTCACACCTATCAAATCAATGGTTCTGATCCTATACATTTCCAGGATAAATGCCACTGTTGTGTCTGGGTTGCCATATCTTCAAAGCATTTCTCTTCATTTAGAATCCTATACCTCACAACCAGTCTTCACTTACACTTTTTAATATTTTTACTAACCTCTCCCATCAGTATACATTAATTTGTGACACTGATTGTTCCCAAACTCTTTAAACCCTGTGATAGCCATATGTAGAATTCTTTGAACCTGCTTTACACCCCCAACTCAGTACTAGTTTCTGCTGTGCTTGGTTCGGTCCCCATCTCATTTTCTTTGAATTTCTAAGAACTAATCGCCTGATCTATTATCTGTCTGACACACCCATCCGTACACTATTTCAGATGCTCCATGTTCATCTATTAATGCTTGTGTCTTTCATATTGTAGTAATTCTCATTACATTTACCAATGTGTAATTGTTAATGCATTATTTATCTTTTCATGTGTATTAATGCATGCATGTTTAAAAATGTTTGCAATATGTTGGAGCACTTCTCCCTGGGCCACCTCTGAAAAGGAGTTTTGACAAAGTTGTACAAACCTGGTAAACCAAGGCAAAATAAATGTTATAATAATAATCTTAATAAAAAGAGAACAAATGGGATATTCATAGCTGCAGAGACTACAAAAGCATCAGGTGCTTGCCATTGTCACACTGCATGAAAGTTTTGTAGAGGGCCATTGATAATGGCGTACTTGAAAGTAAGATGTTTGCATTAATTCAGGTAGTGGAGAGGAGGCTAATGAGATAAGAAAGAATCCAAATGGGCATACTTGGACGTGTAGAAATTCTCTGAAGGCTGATTATGGCAGTTCTGTGATGCAAGTCCAAGAAACAATAGTAGAAGTAGAATTAGTGTATACAGGGGCTTGCTGATAAAAGTATGGAACTGTATTGGGACTCGAGGGATTTCCAGTGGAAGTCTCTGCGCATCAGAGCTCCACTGAGCCCATTTCATACTACAATGGACTACATTTAGCCAACAGGTCTCTGGACAGATCAACAGAGCTTCCGCATGCAGATGATATGGCACTACAAGCAGGCTTTGAATAGGAACTTCAGTTTTGTATTTCAGTTCCCTATCATTTGCTGAAAATACATGGGATGAAACTTTGAGTATGGGCAAGAGAGCAGGCATGGCAGCAAATGGGGGAGATCTCAAAACTTGACCCCTCTCTGAATCTTCCTTACTCCACTTCACTCCATAACTAGTCTAGCTTCTCCATTTCTCAATCTTACCAATTTCACTTTGCTGTTACTTTACCCTACACTATCCCTATCCGAAGCCATCCCCACCTTCTTTTGCCCTTTAAACTAAATGCTTCTTAACTGTACTAACTTTCCATAACCTACATATATCATACTAGACAATCCTTTACTGTTATCAAATTTATACAATGTCATTATCTGTATTTGTCATTGTTACTTTATTTTAATGTGCTTCTACTGTCTTACATACTCTATATTGTTGTGTAATAATTCTCTCTATGTAATTAAGTGTGGAGCTTTCCTCCCTGGGCCTCTGAAAATGGGCTCATCAAAGGCCGAGTGGACTTTCCTGGTAAACAAATGAAATAAATGATGATAAATTAAGCTGGCACAAGCTTAAACTGTAGAAGGGAAAAATTGTGCACGGGCTAACTGCTCCAGTTGTGGGAGGTGTGGTTGAGAGGGGAAGTCTGAATGCGGAAGTCCAAGCTAAAGTCATAGGTACTGCAACCAGTTCTATAAACTGTCAGTGTGTAACAGATGAATGTTTAAGTTGAAAAGTTACGTGTACAAAATGCTATTACCAGCACTTCTCTATAGCACGGAAACCTGGGTAGTGCGCTGAGGAAGCTTGAGATGATTTAAGTGCCTGAGACGGGTAGTTGGATGTGCAATTTGGGACAGATTAAATGATATCTGAGCAGAAGCTAGAGTAGCTTCACTACAGAAAAGGGCTATGAAGACTAGATTATGGTGGTTTTGTCACGTGCAGGTGGTGATTTAGTAAAGCAGATTTGGGAGATACTGAAAGAAGGCAAGAGGAGGTGAGGATATCAAGCTGAGAAATGCATAGATGGCTTTCCAGAAGATGTGAGCAAGAGGGACACGACCTTCAAAGATAGGAGAGGGGGACACTACCTTCAAAGATAGGAGAGCTCACTGAAGAGTGACAGGTGATGACAGTTGGCATGTAAAAGGAAAAAGGAGGGTGGATGATGACATTCAGCACCCCCCCCCCGAGTAATAAGTAAAGGTAAACATTTTTCTGCCTTTTGTATTGATCTACTATGTTGGCTGTCCATCACTGCACAAGTGAGGAAGTCTGACTTGCTGTCCATCACTGTACTTGCACAAGGGAGGACATTGGTTTGAAGTGTAGTGTTAGATTAATGTTTTAACAATTGCAGTATCTGCTGAATAAATGTCTCCTGGTCCATGTGTGGTGCACATACTAGAACCTTCCTCTAATGAATAGTGTGCAGCCATTCCTTGTGTGCCTGTGTTCTCATTGGGTGTCTCTGTGAACAAGATTGCCAGAGATGTCTAAAATGCCTCCTAAGGGCTGTTTGAGGTGGGGAGGTAGTATTTTACATCTGCAACACTTCCTTGGGGGAAGGTTTGCGGATTCCATCACTCTTACTGGATCTCCATGTAGGATAGTGGTGCACATGTTCATAGGTTGATACTAGGGCATTTATAAGCCTAGCCAGAGTGTTTGGCTTTCGCCACCCTTTTAGATTAGTTGACTGTGCCTCTGTATAGTAGGTCACAGAAGGTAGCCCTTTTAAGGTTAGTTTACTGTACCTCTGTCAAGCAGGGACACAGAAGAGATACCAGGGGTAAACGTACGATCTCCCATCCACTCGTCAAAATTTCTCTTGAGGGTCAGTGAGGGGCTCTGCCTAATATGGATTGGGATTTTATTCCAGAGTGAGCGGAGCGAGCCTCTAGGATATGAATCTGTCCCTCCAGCATGTCTTATTTCTGTGCTGAGGTTCAAGTTCCTGGAGCTTGTAGCTCTCTAAGGGATTTGGATTTCTTGAGGTGAAGCATGTCCATTAATTCTGGGTTGGACATGGCTTTATACGTCGGACACAGATCGCCTCTGAGTAGGCGGTATGCAACTGAGTAGAGCTGGAGTTTCTTTAGCTGAACTGCATAGGGCATCTGTTTGAGCCCCTTGATCCTCTTGGTGAGGTACTTTTGGGGTCTTTCCAATTGCTGCAGGTGTCGAGTAAGGTACATCCCAAATGGGGCTTTGTATTCAATTATGGGCCTGATAAGTGATGAGTAGAGGGGCACAATGACCTCTCTTGATCTAGATGTGAACCCTTTCGTGATAAGGTGGGCTGTATAGAAGGTCTTTCTAACCACTTTGGCAACGTGATTGTCAAAGGAGAGATTGCTATCTACTTGGGTCCCCAAGTCCCCAATTACTACTTTCGTACTTAATGGATTACCACCTATGTGGTAATTTGTGGGCACTTTTGTTTTTCCCAAAGGGGATGACTATGCACGTTTTGGCGTTTAGCTTTAGGCCATGGCTGTGGCACCAGTTATCCTTCTCTGAGAGACCCTTTTGGAGGATGCTTGTGTCAGCCGGAGAGTCGTATGGCACCCAGTTTGCAGTAATCTGCAAACTTGTCAGCCATAGTCCACCCGTGTTAGCCTGTACCTCGGAGAAATATATACCGAACGAGAGGTACCAGGACTGAGCCTTGTGGGACGCCACTTGTAACTGGTTTAGAGTCTGACATGGCACCTGCTATTCTGACCATGTGGGTTCTATCCCTGAGCCAGTTTGCAACCCATCTTGTGACATGGGGGTTGATATTTAAGCTGGTGAGCTTATTTATGATGCCCGAGTGGGGTATTGTGCCGAAGGCTTTTGCGAGGTCCAGGTAGGCTGTGTGGACTACCTTCCCTTCATCTATGGCTTTTGGTAACTGTTTCAAAGAAGTCTACCAGGTTCAAGAGGCAAGATCTGCCCTTAAAGCCGAATTGGGTAGGATCCAGTGTCTGAGGTTCCCAATGTCTGTTTTATGATTTCCATGATGATACGCTCCATAGCTTTGCAGACCAGGCTAGTCAGGCTTATAGGGCGATGGTTTCTGGGGTCTGTTGTGACACCACCTTTGTGCAGTGGGACCACTGTTGCTGTCCGCCATTCCTTGGGTACATATCCTGTAGCAAGGCTGAGACTGAACAGTGACATTATATGAGGGTTTAGTTCTTCTTGGAGCTCGTGTAAGACACCGCCCGGGACACCGTCTGGTCCCATTGATGATGTGTTTTTTGCTTTGGAGAGGGCAGCTCTCACCTGTGCATCTGTTATCTCAGGAAGGCTACACTCTGTTGGGATAGACATTTGCTCTTTTGGCGGGGAAGGGGAGGAGAAGTTTGCTCTTTTGGGGGGGGGGGGGAAGGGGAGGAGAAGTTTGCACTGAACCTTTCTGCCAGGATGTTGGCAATGTCTGTGGGTTCAGTGTATTTGTTGTCATTTTGCACTAACTCTGAGCATATCTGGGAGTTGCCTCCCAGGTTTGTGACATAACTAAAGAAGGCCTTGTGATTATCTTTAGTGTCTTGTGCAATTTTTCTTTCGAAGCTGGCCTTAGATGATTTTATGAGGGATCGTAGTTTCTTGCTAGTACTGATTAGAGACTCCTTCCCTTTTTGGGATTTTGCTCCATCATGTAGTAGCTTTCTCCTTCTGTTGTATAGCTTATTTATGGCTGGGGTTCACCAGACAGGTCTCCTGCCTTTGGAGGAGTGAATCTTGGTTTTATTTGGGATAGCATGCTCCATGCATTCCTGTAGGTGTCCATAGAATGCTTTTGTAAAGGATTCTGCATTTTGGGCTGTATTTTCCACTGGCCCCGGGGGCTTTGAAGGATTCCACCTCGGTGGTTTTGAGAAGTGTGAAGTTTGCTTTTGAGAAGTTCTTCACCATGGTTTCCTTGGCTGTGGATGGAATATGGATGTCCAGTGAGATTAGTTTATGGTCTGATCTTACCAATGAGGGGTATACCTCTGGTGTGGAACATAGAGACCCCATGTTGGTGATGACCAGATCCAGTATGTTTTCCCCTCTTGTGGGAGTGGTGACCAGTTGTTCCATAGCATTTGAGTTTATAAATTCTAGGAACTGTTGGGCGAGGGTGTTTAGGCTTGAGTAGTTTTCCCAGTCTGTTTGGATAGTTGAAGTCTCCCATTATAATGGTGTTTGGAGAGACCTTCATATTCTCCAGTGTTCTCAGGAAAGCCGAGTGAGGTTCCTGTGTTTGGGAGGGTGGTCTGTAGCAGGCTACAAACTGAAAGGCAGTTTTGCCCACTGTTAGTTGCACATGGATGATCTCTGATGCTTTGTGCAGTGCCACTAACCTGGAGGTGTGGGTATCTTTGATAAATATGGATACTCCCCCAGAGAGGAAGCATTAGGGTATTGCTATGAGTTAAGCTGTTTGAAGGAAAAACAAGAAAATAGTTGTGGACTATGTCCTCTACCCTCTTAGTCTACAACTAATGGATGGCCTTCCAGTGATGCTGTAGTATCTCTTGCTTTGGCAGGTGAAGTGCATTCTGTGTGCGACTCCTCCATGCTGTCTCAAACACCGGTTTAATCCGTTTATATACCTCTAAGAGCTGCCCCTGATGTTATTCCCAAAGGAATAGAACTCAGTTTTGAAATTCATCTGCAGGAGTTTTTTTTGAAGCAGATAATTATTTTGCATTTATTAATAAATGCTACCTGCAAAAGAGAGGTGCAACGATGGTGTGCTTATTTTTCCCATCATACTGTAAGCATTTTTTATACAAATGTTTGAAAATGCTTAACTATCCAAGCTTATAACTGAGAATACCTACTTTCTGTCATATGTTGGAAACCTAGACAACCTAATTTTTGTATTGATAGATTTAATGTGTTCAAGTCACTTAACTTTTTTTGTACAAGTAAGAACACTGAGTAATTTGGAGATTTGGATCTTTTGTTTGTTAAATTCAGCAGAGACCAGTTAAATTATATTAAAAAAAAAAAAAAAAAAAAAAACTCCCATAAGCTCACTCAAGTCGTTCCTTTTTTACATGCATACAGCAGCCACCCACCAGGTTGTTCCTTTCCATGGTGCATATTGATTTCTGGAATTAAGCATCTATGTAGAGTAAATTTTCTTTCGGGGAAACAAAATTTGTCACAGAAAAACGTTTAAAAAGAACCGTGGTATCACTCTACTTTCCACTGCATGGACTGTTCGCGGTTTAATTTCTACCTTAACTACCCTTTTAATGGTTTAAAATGGGCTTTGGGTGGCTTTATTAAGCTCCTCCTTTTTTTGGATGTGCCTGAAAGAGAAGGATATAATGTTTGTGCATGCGATTTGTTTGAAGCTATTTGTAGATATTGGTCAGTCTTGCTAAAGTATCCTTTCTAGCTGGTGTTATTGAGATGGACATTTTCATGTCCTAATGTACATTAGTATATAATTTAAAGAGTTTATCCTGCATCCATTTGTGAGCAGCAGCAACAGTGTAGGCAGTTTTTGCCCCCTCTGCATGCTGAGCATAAGACTGTCTGTTAGCTTAGGGCACATTTATTCCCATCAATGTGGCAAGAGCCAACAGAGAGGCTTTCACTGAGGCAACCATAGGGGTCCCCCCCCCTTCAGTTATGACCTTAACACCATTGTAAATGTTCAGTAGTATGCTTTAGGGTCACAGCTGAAGGAGTGTCAAAGGTGGTGTCACCCACTTCATAAGTTTGACCTAACCCCTCAATGCAGTCCCCCTCCAGCCAACAACCCTCTGAGGTCTTTGGTCCCCATCTGGGGATTCAGCAGTTGGGCCATGTGTCCTGAGCATGCACTCCTTCAGAAGAGGCAAGCTGGCAGAGCTTAAGTTACTCTTATTCCTCCTCATTCCTCCTCATGCCATTTCTGGCAAGCACCCGACCCACTTAATTGAAATTGGTTCACCTGGGTTAGTATTTCAGGCTTTATCCTTCTACGCTGACAGACCTTGTAACAAGAGTAAGCACTCTTCGTGTACAGACTGTAGGTTTCTTCTGATCAGTTTTGGGACTTCATGTTAAGTTTCAAGTTAAAGGCCATATTAGTTGCATTTCTGTTCAGGAGGTGCATGCTGTTACCTGTTGCTGTAACTTGCATAGGGCAGAGGTCGTTCGGTGTGTGAATACAATTGCATCCTAAAGATTCATAATCTACAAATAGACTTATAAGCCTGACTAGCTTGGTCTGCAAAGCTATGGAAAGGATCATCATGGACCTCATAAATAAAGATATTGGGGACCTACAGACACTGGATCCTACCCAGTTCGGCTTTAAGGGCAGATCCTGCCTCTTAAACCTGGTTGATTTCTTTGAAACAGTCACCAAGGCCATTGACTAGGGGAGGGTGGTCCACACAGCCTACCTGGACCTCGCAAAAGCCTTCGATACAATACCCCACTCGGGCATTATAGATAAGCTCACCAGCTTAAATATAAACCCCTATGTCACTAGATGGATTGCAAACTGGCTCAAGGACAGAACCCACATGGTTAGAATTGCTGGAGCCATGTCAGACTCCAAACCAGTTACAAGTGGTGTCCCACAAGGCTCAGTCCTGGGATCTCTCTTGTTCGGTATATATTTCTCGGAGGTACAGGCCAACACCGAAGGACTGTGGCTGACCAAGTTCGCAGACGACTGCAAACTGGGTGCCATAATCGACTCTCCAGCCGACACAAGCATCCTCCAAAAGGGCCTCATAGAAACAGACAACTGGTGCCAGAGCCATGGCCTCAAGCTAAATGCCAAAAAGTGTATAGTCATCCCCTTTGGCAAAAACAAAGTGCTCACAAATTATCACATAGGTGGTAATCCATTAAGTACAGAAGTAATTAGGGACCTGGGGACCCAATTTGATAGCAGTCTCTCATTTGACAACCACGTGGCCAAAGTGGTTAGAAAAACATTTTATATAGCCCACCTAATCATGAAGGGATTCACATCTAGATCAGGGGAGATCATCGTGCCTCTTTACTCATCCCTCATCAGGCCCATAATTGAGTACAATGCCCCTTTTGGGATGTACCTTACCAGACACCTGCAGCAACTGGAAAGACCCCAAAAGTACCTCACCAAGAGGATCAAAGGGCTCAAACAGATGCCATATGCTGCCCGGTTCAAGAAACTCCAGCTCTACTCAGTGGCATACCGCCTGTTCAGAGGCGATCTGTGCCTGATGTATAAAGCCATGTCCAACCCGGAATTAATGGACATGCTGCACCTCAGAAAATCCAAATCCCATCGAGCTACGCGCTCGTGAGACTTGAACCTCAGCACTGAAATAAATAGGACATGCTGGAGGGACAGATTCATAACCCAAAGGCTCCCTTCACTCTGGAATAAAATCCCAGTCCAGGTTAGGCAGAGTCCCTCATTGACTCTCTTCAAGAGGAATCTTGAGTGGATGGGAGATCGTAGGTGTACCCCGGGTATCACTTCTGTGTCACTGTTAGAGGCACAGTATACTAACCTCTAAAAAGGGCATAGCAAAATAAATTTAAAATGGGTGGCGAAAGCCATACACATTCTGGTTAGACTTATAAATGCCCTAGGGCAGATAGCCTAGTATGAACCTATGAACTTTGTGGGGGAGCATTTTAGTAGTGTACATGATGGAGACCTTGGATCTCTTAAATTTTGGGGTCTGTTTCCTGTTTAGGATAGGTCAGGGTTATGTTGTAGATGGGTAACCTTAATCTAACATTTAATGATGCAAACTGAATCCATATTTTATTTTACAGTATTTCCTAATGTGTGGCCTTAATATGTATACTACATGGAATGCTTTGCTGTTTGATTTTTATATTTGGTTATCCTTTAAGTGTAATGTGGTTTCTTTTAATCTGAGGTATGGCACTTTTAAACTTAAGGTGCAATTAAAAATTTCTTCATCCTTGCACTTTGTATATTCATAAGTGATGTAATCGCTAATCAATAACTTTTTAAAATAGTTTTATAGAAAAGCTTCATTCTTACCCCCCCCCCCCCCGATCTACCTCTTAGCTGCTGTGCGTCCCTGGCTACGGAATCCATACTTTATGCTGTCCAACCTGCCTGTATTGTCCTCCAGTGGGAGACTGCCCTGTCGCTATTGACCAATGTCCTTCTCTACTGTCCATTACCTAAACTGAGGAACTGAACCTTAACCTCCCTGTGCAACAGTCCCTCTAAGAAGAAAAATAAAATGTAAGAAAGTATGTGTTCCTAATACAACTGACTGTTCTAAAGCTAGTTCTGTTTAGATACTCCAAGATATTGTAAAGCTAGTTCTGTTCAGATACTCCAGGTTATTTTTTATACACTCCCTAGCTAGGTCTACCAGCAGCCAAAGCCTTTCCTTAAATTCTTGCTTGCCCTCTCCTCTTGTGTCCTCTGTTCTTTAAACATAACTCCTTTCCCCTTGTACTTTCCCAGCCCTGCTACTTTTCAGAAGAAGCTACTCCTTACTATATAACTTTTGTCCACTAGGTGGCACCCTTCTCCCTCTTACCCCACTGACTCAAAACTCTTCCCTTAGACTTGCAGTTTTTATATAATTGAAGAACTGCTGCCCCTACATCTTTTTCTTTCCTTCCACCTGTACCCCAATTCACTTACACTTCTCTGTCTACTATCCCTATTGTTTAGGCCTTTACCTTCTACCCATCCCCAAACTTTCCTTACCAAGTCAGCTCTCCACTGAGTTTTTCTTTGGGCGCTCTCCTTCAGTGGCTCTACCCGCTCTGTTCGCCCTACGGGCTCACTCCGCTCCCCTACCCTACCCACAAATCCCACCCACCCCAGTGCATCTATCCCAGTGCATCTACCTTTATAGTCGCCTGAATCTCCTCCCCATTTCCCCTCAGCCTATCCCATTTCTTTGCCCCTCCCCCTCCTAGCTGCAATTGAATTAAGTACCCCTCCCCCTCTCTATTCCTTCTCCTCACATATACTTCTCTACCTTACATCTCCAAACTCTCCCCACTTACTCTACCTCCTCTTCTAAAATCTATCCTACTCTATTCATCCATGTCTCTTCCACATCATCTCACCTCTTTTACATGTATTCTCCTCCTAATAACTCTAATGCATCCTCCTATTTCTCTACCAAACTACCCTCCTCTTTCCCCCTCCACTCTCTCCCTTCCCCACCCTTTGACATTCCACTTTTATTTAATATACCCCTCCCTATTTCAACCAAACCCATTTCATTATTTTTAAATTAAAACTCCATACAGTTTATTTAAAACCTCCAGCTATCAAATCAAAACTGCATCTCCCTCCAACTTTTGTCACAATCCAAAGTTTCTCCTCTCTGCCTTTTCTTGGCTTGCTCTAGCAGGTGACATCCACCCCAACCCTGGGCCAACACCCAGTAACAATCTCTCTCCCACTACCTCCTCTATTAGAAACAGCCGTAAATACCTTAAGCTCATTACCATTAATACCCAGAGTATAAATAACAAAATAAACTTCCATGCTTGGCTAAAATCACACTGCACCTGACATAGTAGCAGTTGCAGAAACCTGGCTAAAACCACAAACTACTAACTCTGAGATTATACCACCTGGCTTCCAAGCTCATAGATTCGATCGCCAAAACAAAAAAGGAGGTGGTGTAGCCTTAATCTACAACTGCCTGCTGAATCTCTGCCCTTACCAGAATCCCATTCCTCAGTTTAATAATGCCGAACTAATCATAGGAATCCTCAAAATGAACAACTTTAAAAGTATCTGTATTATAGCCATCTATATTCCCCCTGGTGACAACACTTCTACCCTAGAGAATATTCTCTTATGGGCCTCAAACAACCTCAAACTTGAGACTTACATTCTAGGTGATGTCAACATCGACTGGAATAAAATTAATAACAATACTCTCACTCTTTCTATCAATCTTTATAATTTTACTCGACTAATAAACAACATTACCAGAACTAACAAAAATAACCCCCCAGGGTCCATCCTGGACTGGATCTTAGCCACCCTAATAACATCTCTGAGTCTGGTGTACTACCTGACTCTGTGATCATCTTCCAGCCTTTATTCACAGAGCTGCCCAACACCTCCCTCACCAACACCAATATGCCCACACTCATAACCTCACTAATTTCAACCCTTCTATATTCTCTGAAACCCTTAAACTAACAAATTGGATACCCTAAAAACTCTTCCTCTGGATGAAGCCTTAGAAGTCTTCAATACTACCTTCCTTAAAATCCTAAACTCCCAAGCCCCACCTCGAACAAAACGAATAAAATACAACTCTGCCCCTTGGCTAACTAAGGACACTAAAACTCTCATGCTACAAAGGGACAAAACATGGAAACTCTACAATAAAAATAAACACCCAGCTACATTCCTTCAATTTAAGCAACTTAATCTCACCAAAAAACTTATCACAAAAGATAAAAATCGTACTACACCAAACTACAGTCTACCCCCTCAAAAAATCCCCAAAAATTCTGGAATTCCATCAACTCCCTCTTGCACCCCGGTACTAAATCCAATCCCTGTCCAGACAAGACCGACACAGAAATAGCAACCCTTTTTAACTCCTGTACCAGCTCTATAGCTGAACTTACCAAAACCTTGTCCCCCTTCCTCTCCCCACTCCTGCTCCCCTAAACCCCCTCCCACTTTTTATCTAAAACCTGTCAACCACCTGTATCAAACTTTTCCAAACTCAAGCCATGCTCCATTGCCCCCGACAATGTCCCATCACTCTTTCTCAAGCTCGCAGCAGATGCCATCGCCATACCCATCAGCATTCTCATCAATAGATCCATTCAGGAATCTTATGTTCCCAAACTATGGCGAGCTGCCTGCATTCTGCCCCTTCATAAAGGAGGCAAAAATAGCATTTCTAATTTCCGCCCAATAGCCATTCTTTCCCCAATTTCACAAGTCCTTGAAAAATGTATCCACCTGCAACTCGTGCCCTACCTCCTAAATAACCATCTCCTCACCCCTACTCAGCACTGTTTCCATCCTGGCTGCAGTATCATTACTGCTCTCCTCTTTCTTTGACATTGTCAACCTTGCCCTGGAGATATTGTCTCCACTGTCCTTGACCTTTCCAAGGCATTCGACACTGTATCCCACACACTCCTTCTTAACCACCTTTCTAACCTCAGTCTCTCCCTCGATTCCCTTTCTTGGTTCAAAAGTTATCTCTCAGATCCCAAGCTGTGAAATGGCAAACGGGTACCTCTACCTTCCTACCTACCCCTACCGGAGTTCCACAAGGTTCTATTCTCGGACCTATGCTCTTTAATGTCTTCATCAATGATTTTTACTCTGCAATTCCTCACTCTCAAATAGTGCAATATGCAGACGTCTCCACTTTAGTCTGCTCAGCCTCTAGCCTTCCCGAGCTCCAGGCCAAGGCCCAATTGGCCTTCACAACTACAGAGAATTGGATGCTCTCTCCCTTAATGCCAATAAATCCCATATCATTCTCTTCTCCCCCACAAAAGCACTCCCACTTGATAAGCCCTCTTTCAAGATCACCAGCCACTTCCACTCCTCAATAGAAGTATTTAGTTGTGCCAAATTGCTTGGTGTTACCATCGATGAACACCTGAAATTTAATACTCCTATTCACCTAAACATAAAAAAAAAAAATCAGAAGCTTGGCATGCTTTACAGAAACACTAACTTTCTATCATTAGCTACAAGACAAACACTCTCCTCTACCTTCCTTCTACCTTCTCTATTGTATGGTGCTCCTCTTCTAACCAACCTCACAGCTTCTATCTCCTCAAAACTTGAAAGTTGCTACAACAAAATCGCCAAATTCGCTACTAACTCGACTCATTCTACACGCCATTGAATCTCCCTCCATAGTCTTCAATGGCTAGAACTCCCTAATCATCTCTACTGCCTAAAAACTCATTTTTAAATCCACTGCTTGCCCTGCACGGTCTAATATCTTGCCTTTCTACACTCCTCTCAGGCCCCCAAGATCAGGCCACCAAAATCTTTCAGTGCATAAACCTGAAGGACCCCCTGGCCACCTTCTACTTTCTTATACTATAGCAAAAAAATGGAACTTGCTTCCTCCCCTGCTAAGAGTCGCTACAAGCCCTGAAAATTCAAATCTCTACTCCATTCTCACCTCTCCCAAAACTGGAAATGTAATTGTATACTTCCTACCTAGATCCTATTACATCCCAGTTTCAATATTCTCCCTCCTGCCCCTCTTCTTCCAACTCTTTCTTCAGCTCCCCACCCTCTACTTTATCTTCTTTCCCCCTGTATCAACTCTATGTAAATTATTTTATATCTTTACTTCCCCACTGTCTATATGCCTATTCTTGCAACTGTCTCTTTTACCATTTCCATAAGATGCATCATTCACCACAAACATAAAATGAATCTTTGTCTAACTGTTCTTTTTTATTCTCCTCCTGGCATCTCTAATTCTTTGCACCTCCTTTTTCCTACACTTCTCTGATTTACTTCATTTGCATTTCATATCTATGTATATTTTTTCTTCTACGCTAACAATATAAGTGTATGAAAAAGTTATTTTTACTTGTTTGTAAATTAAGTGTGCAATATGTTTAGGAATATGGAGCTTTTAAGTGTGCAATGTGTTTGTAATATGGAGCTTTTCTCCCCGGCCTCCACTGAAAATGGGCTTTCGGGCCCAGTGGACTTCCCCGGTTATGAAACTGGAAATAAATAATAAATTTGCTGAGTAAATTATATGTAATAGCTATTTTAATGAGTTATGTTTGAATAATACTAGATATGTGGCAATGTTATAATTTGAAGTTGAGCGAGTTGTAGACTGATGTATTTAGTGGCAAAATGTACAACTGAAAATAGTGCAAAGAAATAGTGATGTCTGACTTGGGAGCGTCTGAGACTAGTTTTTGGTTGGTTGTATGTAAGCATTTTCCCATACTGAGGACTGGTTGATTTTAGTTGCTTCATTCTGTTGTAAAAAGCATAAGACTTTTGTGATTAACAAATCCTTTTTGGAGTAGCGATGAGGTGTTACAATAGAGTGAATGAACCTATTGCTTGCTATCCTTTCACACTGTTTTTAGAATGTTTCATTTACTAGTTTGTTATAACAATGCATGTCTGCTGAGTACTGTAGCAACATCTGCCCTTAAGTTTGTGGATGAATATTTATACCTGTAGGCAGGATCATGGATGTTTCAAGTAGGAAGGATGAATATTTAGACCTGTAGGCAGGATCATGGATGTTTCAAGTAGGAAGGATGAATATTTATACCTGTAGGCAGGATCATGGATGTTTCAAGTAGGAAGGATGAATATTTATACCTGTAGGCAGGATCATGGATGTTTCAAGTAGGAAGGATGAATATTTATACCTGTAGGCAGGATCATGGATGTTTCAAGTAGGAAGGATGAATATTTATACCTGTAGGCAGGATCATGGATGTTTCAAGTAGGAAGGATGAATATTTATACCTGTAGGCAGGATCATGGATGTTTCAAGTAGGAAGGAAAAGTCTCCAATTACATTGGAATTGCATAACCTGTCAAAGTACAGCAGCATTTTGTAATTTTTGCTTTAAAAATGTATTTAAAGGTCAGAAGTTGGGTTCCCATTTAAAGTGATTTGGGCATCAGAAGATGTTCTTCATTCCACATTGCTGCAGTCCTAACTATTGGGGGTAGTCCGCTGTCCAGTCGGCCCGAATACCAAAGTATATGGCTGACGTCGGTCAGGGCGCATTAGACTGACGTCAGTACGTCAGGGTACTAATGCGCATGACCGACGTCATATCCTCAGTCTTTTTTGCCGCATGGTCCGATGCAGAAGCAATTTTGCGAGTGCAGGTTGGCGTTCTGAAAGTTTCTGAAGTCAGAGTTTCAGACCGAATCAAAGTTGGCTAAGTACCCGTTGGGAATATTTTGGTTTTTCTTGCCTCAGTATTTAACCGGATGTCAGAAAAAGTGAATAACTGTATTTCTTGTGGGAAACAGATACCTCATAGGGATTACCATACTTTGTGTATACCTTGTTTAGGGCCTGAGCACGACGTTGTTGGATGCGCTCTTGTGCTAGACTTAACAAACGCACTACTAAGACACGGTTAGGCTGCGCCAGCTTACTGTTTGGGCAGCCTTCCAATTATAAAATGCCGCCGGCTGCTCCGCGCTTCGACTAAAACGCAAAGATAAAGCAGCAAAGCCTAGGGTGGAGGAACCGACAGTCCCAGACGTCGGTTCTTTGGAAGGCTCAGTGGAGCCGGAGGTTTTGCCAGGTGTCTCTTTGGAGTCTCAGGAAGAGACTTTACTGTTACAGGATGTATCCTCTCAGGAAGTAGGCCAGGCTGAGGGGGCTTCTCAGGTGGCTGTTCTTCCTCTCTTCCTAAGGTGGTTAGAGCCTCTCCTTCAGTTTCCAAGGCTTCTTTGAGGGGCAGGCCAAGTTTAGCTTCTGTGGGGGTTTCTCCTAGTACTTCAGGATCTTTGCCTAAGAAACATATGCTTAAAATGGCAGAGGATTTGATTACTATGATTAGGGGTTCTATGCCCCCTCCTGATAAGAGGCCTAGGGTGGAACCTGAGTTTGAGAGTTTTGAGCAATGCTCGGAGGCTTCGGAGTCTTCTGCTGAAGACTTGCAGGAGTACCCTCCTTATTCTGATTCTGATGTGGATGATTCTACTCCTCCTGCTTCTCCTCCTGAGGATTTTTCATTTTCAGAGACTCTGCATTCCATGAGGGAGCATTTTAAATGGGAAGGTCAAGATTTCTCTGATTCCAGGAAAAGGCTTAGGAAATTCTTGTTTTACCCCAGCATAGGCCTTTAGCTATACCTCCTGTTTTGAATGTGGTGGAAGATGTGTTTGCAGAGGCTTCCCTGAATCCTGATTCTTTGCCTCCTGCCCCAGTTAAACCGGATAGGTATTATAGGGTGCCTGAAGCTCATAAGTATCTTTTTAAGAGTCCTAGGGCAGACCCAGAAACTGTCTCTCAGGGGCCTAAAGGTGTGAAGGCCTCAGTTGTTAAAAATCCTGTCCCTCCTGATAAAGAGGCAAGGGCTTTGGATAGATGGGGAAAGAAAGTGTATACTTCTTCCACTTTAGCCATGAGGGCGTTGAATTGTCAGTTTCACATGTTAAAATATCAGAATTATCTTCTTTCACAGTTGAAATCTAAGGTGGATGCTCTGGCTGAAGGTATTGAGTGTAAAGAGTTGCAGGATGTTCTTCGTCTTCCCTTGCTGCAGTCCTGACTATTGGGGTATAGTCCGCGTCCCAGTCGGCCCGAATACCAGAGTATAAGGCTGACGTCGGTCATGGCGCTTAGACTGACGCCAGCACGCCAGGGTACTAATGCGCATGCCCGTCGTCATTTCCTCAGTCTTTTTTGCCGCATGGTCCGATGCAGAAGCAATTTTGCGAGTGCAGGTTGGCGTTCTGAGATTTTCCGAAACCGGAGTTTCAGACCGAGTACAGAGTTGGCTAAGTACCCGTTTGGGAACATTTTGGTTTTCTTGCCTCAGTATATTACCGGATGTCAGAAAAAGTGAATAACTGTATTTCTTGTGGGAAGCAGATACCGCATAGGGATTATCATACATTGTGTATACCTTGTTTAGGGCCTGAACACGGCGTTGTTGGTTGCGCTCTTGTGCTAGATTTAATAAGCGCACTATTAAGAGGAGGCTTGATTGTGCTAGGTTAGTGTTTGGGAAGCGTTGCAATTATACTATGCCGTCGGATGCTCCGGCGCCTGCTTCATCTAAGAAGCGCAAGGACAAAACAGTGAAGTCTAGGGGTGAGGAACCGGCAGTCCCGGACGTCGGTCCTTTAGAAGGCTCAGGAGAGCCAGAGGTTTTGCCAGGAGTCTCTATGGAGTCTCAGGCTGATACTTTACTGTTACAGGATGTGCCCTCTCAGGAGTAGGCCAGGCTGCGGGGGATTCTCAGGTAACTGTTCTTCCCTCTCTTCCCAACATAGTTAGGGCCTCTCCTTCTGTTTCCAGAGGTTCTTTTAGAGGACAGCCAAGTTCAGCTTCTGTAGGGGCTTCTCCTAGCATTTCGGGCTCTGTGCCTAAGAAACATATGCTTAAAATGGCTGAAGATTTGATTACTCTGATTAGAGGTTCTATGCCCCCACCTGATAAGAGGCCTAGGGTGGAACAGGAGTTTGATAGTTTTGAACAGTGTTCACAGGCTTCAGAGTCTTCTGTGGAAGACTTGCAAGAGTTTCCTGCTTATTCTGATTCTGATGTGGATGATTCCACTCCTTCAGCTTCTCCTCCTGAGGATTTTTCATTTTCAGAGACTCTTCACTCCATGAGGGAGCACTTTAAATGGGAAGGCCAAGATTACTCTGACTCCAGAAAAAGGCTTAGGGAATTCTTGTTTTGCCTCAGCATAGGCCCTTAGCTATTCCTCCTGTGTTGAATGTGGTGGAGGATGTTTTTGCAGAGGCTTCTCTGAACCCTGATTCCTTGCCTCCTGCTCCTGTTAAGCCTGATAGGTATTATAGGGTGCCCAAGCTCATAAGTATTTGTTTAAGAGTCCCAGGCGGATCCAGAAACTGTTTCTCAGGGGCCTAAAGGTGTTAAAGCTTCTGTTGTTAAAAATCCTGTACCCTCTGATAAAGAGGCAAGGGCTTTGGATAGGTGGGGTAAGAAAGTATACTTCTTCCACTCTAGCCATGAGGCGTTGAATTGTCAATTTCATATGCTGAAATATCAGAATTATCTCCTTTCACAATTGAAATCTAAGGTGGATGCTTTGGCGGAAGGTATTGAGTGTAAAGAATTGCTGGATTTGGTTCATGTGTCTGAACAAGTGGGTAAGCATTCTTTGCAGTGTGGTTTTGATGCTGTTCAGGCCTCCTCGAGGGTGGCTGCTACTAGTTCTGTTCTTCGCAGACATGCATGGTTGAAGGATCAGAATTTAGCTGAGCATGTTAAGACCAGGATTTTGGATGCTCCTTTACAGTCTGATGTGTTGTTTGGACCGCCTGTGGAAGCAGTTTTAAAGAAAATGGAGGACAAAGCTAAGTCTATGCAGACTGTTAAAGATTTTGCAGGTGCAGCCTCCGAAGTTTAGTAGAAATTGGCCTGCTAAGGGCTGGACATATCCTGCTTATGGTTCCCAGTCTAGGGGTAGATCTACACGTGGTAGGGGCAGGGCTCAAGGTTCGTTTAGGCCTAGATCAGACAGTTCACCTGCTCAGACTTCTGGTGAGGGCAGGGGTCAGTCCTTTCGTAAGCAGAACCAATGACCTGCCTTTCAGCTGCCAGTGGACTCTCGTCTGGCAGCTCCTTTGGGAGGAAGATTGTCTCTTTTCAAAGAAAATTGGGATTTAATCACTCAAGACAGATGGGTGCTGGATATCATTCATCACGGGTACAGATTTTATTTCCACACAATGCCCCTTTCAAAGGCATGCCAGATGTTCCTCCTCCACAAAGAAAAGAGGCTCTCAAGCAAGTTTCTCAGTTACTCCAGATAGGGGCTATTCAGCCAGTCCCTGTGTCAGAAAGGGGCTTGGATTTTATTCTCGCCTGTTCCTAGTACCAAAGAAGGGGAACACGTGGAGACCAATTTTGGATTTATCTCTCCTCAACACTTATCTGGACATTCCCAAGTTCAAGATGTTGACGTTACAGCAACTGTTACCTCTGCTGGGCAAGGATCACTGGATGGTAACTTTGGATCTCAAGGAAGCTTACCTTCATGTGCCCATAAGGCTAAGTTGCAGAAAGTATCTGCGGTTTCGAACTGGAGATTTTCATTATCAGTTCTCTGCATTGCCCTTTGGCTTATCTACTGCGCCCAGAGTATTCACAAAGGTTCTGGCTCCAGTGATAGCTTACTTCAGGCTTCAAGGCATTCAAATTTATCCTTACTTGGACGACTGCCTGATTCTGGCTCAAGAAAAAGAACACCTTCTACAGCATCTGGAATATGTCATAGCAGTGCTAAGATGCCTAGGGTATTCTGTGAACGAAATAAAGTCCAGTCTAGTACCCTCTCAAGACATGTGCTTTCTGGGTGTGAGACTGAATACAGCAGCCCAGATGGCCTTTTTAACCCCGGACAAACAACAGAGTCTGTCACTTTACTTCCATCATCTATCTCATCAGTCCGTGCTGACTGCAAGGACAGTCCTTCAAGCATTAGGGTTCATGGCATCTTGTATTCTGGTGCTTCCCAATGCCAAACTGCATATGAGGAAGCTGCAATGGTATCTCAAAAATGTATGGACACAGCACTGCCAAGATTTGGACACTGTCATTCAAATAATACCTTGCCTTCAAAAGGAATTCTTGTGGTGGGCTCAGGAATGTCACCTAAACAAGGGACTCTCTGTGACCCGGCCAGAGGCGAGTCAGATTTTAACGACAGATGCCTCGGACACTGTTTGGGAGCTCATCTAAATGGAAAGTGGATACAAGACAAGTGGCCTGCCAGACTACAGCATCTACATATCAACATGAAGGAGATGTTAGCAGTCCAGTTTGCATTGATGGCGTTCAAGGAGTTACTTCTTCCAGGGCAGGTGTTGATTCTGACAGACAACACAACTGTCATGTGGTACATCAACAAGCAAGGGGAACACATTCTTATCCTCTATGCAGGCAAGCAATGATTTTATGGGAGACTGCGTTAAGCCTGCAACTGACTCTTCAGGCAAGGTTTCTGCCAGGAGCACAGAACTCCTAGCAGATGTATTAAGCAGACAAATCATGGATCCCCACGAGTGGAAACTGGATCTTCATGTATTTCAGAAATTGACAGTGTCATGGGGAACTCCAGACATAGATCTGTTCGCTTCTCCACTAAACCACCAGCTGCCAAAGTATTGCACAAAGGGGTTTCATCACACAGCTTGGAAAGTGGATGCTCTGTCTTTCAGTTGGAAAAACCTTCATGTCTATGCTTTTCCACCTCTACCTCTTCTTCCAAAGGTATTACTAAAGGTCAGACAGGACAGGCCAAGGATGATTTTGATAGCTCCAGATTGGCCTCGGCAACACTGGTACCCACTTCTAAGGAGTCTTGTAAAGAAGCCTCCATGGCCTTTACCTCTGATTCCTCATTTGTTATCTCAGAAGGACGGTCATCTGCTCAATGTCAAGCTTCAATCTCTCATCTCACAGCTTGGCATATTCTGTGTTGAAACATGGAAGGTCTCAGCTTCCTCAACAAGTTTTAAATGTGATTATGGAAGCTAGAAGGCCTAGTACTAGGAGAGTGCAGAAAAATGGAAGAGATTTTTATTTTGGTGTACAGCAAAGAATTTGGAGATTTCAGAGCCTAATTTGAGTGTGGCTCTTCAATATCTTACTGAGTTATTGGACAAGGGTTTGTCTTTCTCTTCCATAAAGATTCATGCTGCAGCAATTTCAGCTCACTATGATTGTGACCCACCTTTGTTTTCGCATCCTTTGTTCAAGCAGTTTCTTAGAGGGCAAAGAATATAAGACCCCCACGTGAGCTCCTACTCCTGCTTGGGATCTCAATTTTGTGTTGGAAAAACTTACTCTACAACCTTTTGAGCCGGCAGCTACTGCTGAATTGAAATATTTGTCATGGAAGACGGCTTTTCTGTTGGCTATTACTTCTGCAAGAAGGGTGTCTGAGTTGCAGGCCCTTATGGCAGTAGAGCCCTTTTGATTTTCCATAAGGACAGGGTATCATTACGTACTAATCCTTCCTTTATGCCTAAGGTGGTTTCTAGTGTGGCTTTAAACCAAACTATTCATTTGCCTACGTTTTTGCAGATCCTCAAAATAAAGGGGAAAAGATTTTGCACACTTTAGATGTACACAGGCAATTGCGTTATTATTTGAGCAGGACTAAAGATTTTAGGCAGTCTCAGCAGTTACTTGTTTCTTTTGCTTTAAGTTCACAGGGCAAACCTGTGTCAAAACAAACTATTTCTAGGTGGATTGGCTTTTGCATTGCATTTTGTTATTCCCATCATGGCAAAGAGGTTCCAGCTGGGATTAGGCCTCATTCCACTAGGGCTACTGCCACTTCAACAGCATTTCTAAGGGGGTGGCAACTAAGGATATTCTGGAAGCAGCTACTTGGAGTTCAGTGCATACTTTCTCTAGGCATTATCACCTGCCTATATACTCTAAGTCTAGAGCTGGTTTTGCCACAGCTGTTTTACAAGGCATGTTGTCAGCTCCTGCTACTTTATAATTTGCCAGCCTCCCTTACCTCTGCTTTGGGATTCTACCCAATAGTCAGGACTGCAGCAAGGGAAGGAAGAACATAGTACAGTTTTGTACCTACCATAAATGTAGATGTTCGAGGATTCCTTGCTGCAGTCCAATTTACCCTCCTTCCCTCTGTGTTTCAGGGTGGTTGTGTAGGTGCCTTTACATGCTTATATTTTTTGTATATATATATTCCTGTATATATTGTACATGTTTATTGGTGCAGGTTGTTTTTGGGACTTGTCTTTTTGGGTCTTCTGACATCTGGGGCAAGAAAAGACTGAGGAAATGACGTCGGTCATGCGCATTAGTACCCTGACGTACTGACGTCAGTCTAAGGCGCCATGACCGACGTCAGCCTTATACTCTGGTATTCGGGCCGACTGGGACGCGGACTATACCCCAATAGTCAGGACTGCAGCAAGGGAATCCTCGAACATCTACATTTATGGTAGGTACAAAACTGTACTATTTAGTTCATGTGTCTCAACAGGTAGGTAAACATTCCTTGCAGTGTGGTTTTGATGCTGTGCAGGCCTCCTCCAGGGTGGCTGCCACTGGTTCTGTTCTTCGTAGGCACGCCTGGCTGAGAGATCAGAATTTAGCTGAGCATGTTAAGACAAGGATTTTGGATGCTCCTTTACAGTCTGATGTGTTGTTTGGTTCGCCTGTGGAAGCAGTTTTGAAGAAAATGGAGGACAAGGCTAAGTCTATGCAAACTGTTAAAGATTTTTTTGCAGGTGCAGCCTCCGAAGTTTAGTAGAAATTGGCCTACTAAGGGATGGACTTATCCTGCTTATGATTCCCAGTCTAGGGGTAGGTCTAGACGTGGTAGGGGCAGAGCTCAGGGTTCTTTTAGGCCTAGGACAGGAGTTCCCCTGCTCAGACTTCTGGTGAGGGCAGGGGTCAGTCCTTTCGTAAGCAGACCCAATGACCTACCTTTTCAGCTGCCAGTACATTCTCGCCTGGCAGCACCTTTGGGAGGAAGGCTGTCTCTTTTCAAAGAAAATTGGGATTTAATTACCCAAGACAGATGGGTTCTGGATATTATTCACCACGGTTACAGGTTTTATTTCCATACCTTGCCTCCTTTCAAAGGCATGCCAGACATTCCTCCTCTTCAAAGGACAGAGGCTCACAAGCAAATTTCTCTGTTGCTCCAAATAGGGGCCATTCAGTCAGTTCCTGTGCCGAAAGGGGCCTAGGATTTTATTCTCGCCTGTTCCTAGTACCAAAGAAGGGGAACACGTGGAGACCAATTCTGGATTTATCTATCCTCAACACTTATCTGGACATTCCCAAGTTCAAAATGTTGACATTACAACAGCTTTTACCTCTGCTGGGCAAAGATCACTGGATGGTAACTTTAGATCTCAAGGAAGCTTACCTTCATGTGCCAATCAGACTAAGTTGCAGGAAGTATCTGCGTTCGAGCTGGAAATTCTCATTATCAGTTCTCTGCATTGCCCTTTGGCTTATCTACTGCGCCCAGAGTATTCACAAAGGTTCTGGCTCCAGTGATAGCTTACTTCAGGCTAAAAGGAATCCAAATCTATCCTTACTTGGACGACTGCCTGATTCTGGCTCAAGAAAAGAAGATCTTCTACAGCATCTGGAATATGTCATAGCAGTGCTAAGATGCCTAGGGTATTCTGTGAGCGAAATAAAGTCCAGTCTAGTACCCTCTCAAGACATGTGCTTTCTGGGTGTGAGACTGAATACAGCAGCCCAGATGGCCTTTTAACCCCGGACAAACAAAAGAATCTTTCCAGTTACTTCCATCATCTATCTCTTCAGTCCGGGCTGACTGCAAGGACAGTCCTTCAAGCCTTAGGGTTCATGGCATCTTGTATTCTGGTGCTTCCCAATGCCAAACTGCATATGAGGAAGCTACAATGGTATCTCAAAATCTGTGGACACAGCACTGCCAGGATTTGGACACTGTCATTCAAATAATACCTTGCATTCAAAAGGAATTTTTGTGGTGGGCTCAGGAATGTCACCTAAACAAGGGACTCTCTGTGACCCGGCCAGAGGCAAGTCAGATTCTAACGACAGATGCCTCAGATGTTGCTTGGGGAGCTCATCTAAATGGAAAGTGGATACAAGACAAGTGGCCTGCCAGACTACAGCATCTACATATCAACATGAAAGAGATGTTAGCAGTTCAGTTTGCATTAATTGCTTTCAAAGAGTTACTTCTTCCAGGGCAGGTGTTGATTCTAACAGACAACACAACTGTCATGTGGTACATCAACAAACAAGGGGAACACATTCTTACCCATTGTGCAGACAAGCAATGATTTTATGGGAGACTGCTCACTCTGCAACTAACTCTTCAGGCAAGGTTTCTGCCGAGCACAGAACTCCTTAGCAGATGTATTACAGACAAATCATGGATCCCCACAGTGGAAACTGGATCTTCATGTATTTCAAAATTGACAGTGTCATGGGGAACTCCAGACATAGATCTGTTCGCTTCTCCACTAAACCACCAGCTGCCAAAGTTTTGCACGAAGGATTTCATCACACAGCTTGGAAAGTGGATGCTCTTTCTTTCAGTTGGAAAAATCTTCATGTGTATGCCTTTCCACCTCTGCCTCTTCTTCCAAAGGTGCTTCTAAAGGTCAGACAAGACAAGCCAAGGATGATTTTAATAGCTCCAGATTGGCCTCGCAGCACTGGTACCCATTACTGAGGAGTCTGGTAAGGAAGCCTCCATGGCCTTTACCCTTGATTCCACACCTGTTGTCTCAGAGGGACGGTCATCTGCTCAATGTCAAGCTTCACTCTCTACATCTAACAGCCTGGCATATTCTGTTTTGAAAGACAGCAGGTCTCAGCTTCCTCAACAAGTTTTAAATGTGATTATGGAAGCCAGAAGACCTAGTACAAGGAAAGTGTACATGAAAAATGGAAGAGATTTTTGTTTTGGAGTGCAGCAAACAATTTGGAGATTACTGAGCCAAATTTGAGTGTGGCTCTTCAATATCTTACTGAGTTACTGGACAAAGGTTTGTCTTTCTCTTCCATTAAGATTCATGCTGCAGCAATTTCAGCTCACTATGATTGTGACCCACCATTGTTTTCGCATCCTTTGTTCAAGCAATTTCTTAGAGGGGCAAAGAATATAAGACCCCCGTGAGCTCCTACTCCTGCTTGGGATCTCAATTTTGTGTTGGAGAAACTTACTCTACAACCTTTTGAGCCTGCGGCTACTGCTGAATTGAAATACTTGTCATGGAAGACTTCTTTTTTGTTGGCCATTACTTCTGCAAGAAGGGTTTCTGAGTTGCAGGCCCTTATGGCAGTGGAGCCTTTTTTGATTTTTCATAAGGATAGGGTATCTTTACGTACTAATCCTTCCTTTATGCCTAAGGTGGTTTCTAGTGTGGCTTTAAACCAAACTATTCATTTGCCTACCTTTTATGCAGATCCCCAGAATAAAGGGGAAAAGATTTTGCACACTTTAGATGTACACAGGCTATTGCGTTATTATTTGAGCAGGACTAAGGATTTTAGGCAGTCTCAGCAGTTTGTTTCTTTTGCTTTGAGTTCAAAAGGGCAAGCCTGTGTCAAAACAAACTATTTCTAGGTGGATTGGGTGTTGCATTACATTTTATTCCCATCATGGCAAGGAGATTCCAGCTGGGATTAGGCCTCATTCCACTAGGGCTACTACCACCTCCACAGCATTTCTAAGGGGGGTGGCAACTAAGGATATTTTGGAGGCAGCTACTTGGAGTTCAGTGCATACTTTCTCTAAGCATTATCACCTTCCTCTCTACTCTAAGTCTAGGGCTGGTTTTGCCACAGCTATTTTGCAAGGCATGTTGTCAGTTCCTGCTTCCTTATGATTTGCCAGCCTCCCTTACCTCTGCTTTGGGATTCTACCCAATAGTTAGGACTGCAGCAATGTGGAATGAAGAACATAGTACAGTTTTGTACCTACCATAAATGTAGATGTTCGAGGATCCACATTGCTGCAGTCCAATTTACCCTCCCTCCTTCCCCTCTGTGTTTAGGGGTGGTTGTGTAGGTGAGGTTATATTCTGCTAATTGTGTATATATTGTGTATATATATATATTTTTTTTTTTTTTTTTTGGTGCAGGTATTTTGGGAGTTTTTGTTTTTGGCCTTATCTTTTCAGGGTCTTCTGACATCTGGGGCAAGAAAAGACTGAGGATATGACGTCGGTCATGCGCATTAGTACCCTGACGTACTGACGTCAGTCTAATGCGCCCTGACCGACGTCAGCCATATACTTTGGTATTCGGGCCGACTGGACAGCGGACTACCCCCAATAGTTAGGACTGCAGCAATGTGGATCCTCGAACATCTACATTTATGGTAGGTACAAAACTGTACTTTTCTTACTTTGCACTACACAAGGTAGTGCATAAAGTGTTAAACATGTCTGCAGCTTTATAAAAGGTGTCGGACCGCTCTTTTTGGTGATGGAAAAGCTTTTTATATAACCACTTTACCTACAATCATGCGACTGAATTTTACCCTTAAATGACATCATGGTAGTGAAAACGTGAAGTGCATCCTTAGACTTTAATGGGGGAACTGCTCCACATGTACAGAGGTCCACCCTTACGGTCTACGGGCACTGAGTTTACATTGCTTAGTGGGGTCATGATGAACCAGATTAGTGGTATTTGGGCCGTGGCTCAGTAAAGTTTTGATTAAAACAGCGTAGGTACATCATGGCACTTAACTTAGTAGATGCCCCTGTGATCATGACCATATCACTTTAAGAAATTAAAATCTGCTAGGCATTGTAACATGTAGGGCTGTAAGCTGGTAATATGTTTAATTGTGTAGTTCTGTGATCGTTCTCAACTTAAATACTGTGCAATTCTCAGCACTTTCCTTACAACTGAAGTGTTCAAAATTATACCAGAAGAATAAGCCCGTCTTCGTAGTGTGCCTTCCTGAAGAGAACTACCCAGTTGTTGCCTGCTTTCCTGAAACAGCAATGTAAGTGTTGAAGGAAAGGCTGACTGAATATGTCTTTGGTGTTCTAGGAACAACAAAGATTCTGCTAAAGAATAAATAAGGCCAGTCATTTTACACAGTTGATTTGGTAGAAAACTGCTTTTCTTCAACTTTCTGAATTTGTAACTATCATTCTTTACAGCTGGGCGAGGCAGTTCTGTTTTCAGTGAGATGCCTGTGCAGTTCTCTGTACTGTGAGAACATAAGCTTGATAAAAAGAATGTCTGTACTAACTGATTAGTCCAATTGTTTCAGTTGGGAAAGTGAACCTGTGTGATAAAGGCTTCCCTACTTTAAATCGCCTTCTGACCTAGGAGATAATGGTCAGATCCACCCACATTAGTGGGAGTTAGCAGTGCAATGCTTCACCTGTCAGCTAAGACTTGAACAGAATGTACTGACATCGCTAGTAGGCTCTTGCCTAGGAATTAAGGACCTTTTCCCACAGTAGAACTGCCATGTTGTGACTGCTTTTTTACAGTTATTGTGCAACTTTGATAAATATTTAGCTTTGCACATCTGAATTTTTCTATTGTAGTTAAAATGTTATCAGTAGCATTTGATATGTACAACCAGTGGTACACTGAAATTGGAAGTGAACAAAAGTTACTTCTGCCCATACCTCTCAACCTCAAATAGACAAATTTGAAAATAATTATTGGGGCAGGGCAAAATAGGGACAGAATGTAAATATTCTTGTAAATTTATAAAGTTTGTAGAATAAAAAGTTGTGTCCGCATTAATTTTTCTAAAGGCTATGAAGTCTGAAACTCAAATGTGCCATTTATTTAGTGGCTTTCATTCTCGGTGATTTGTGTTAAAAAAAAAAAAAAAAAAAAAATTCCAACAATAGGAGTAATATACTTTTTTGCTCTTCACTGAAGAGCTTGAGGGGGGGTGCGATGATTGGGTACTATGAAAGTGAGGGGGCATGATTGTGTAGAGTGGTGCTGTGAAAGCATGTGCAAGTTTTGCAGAACTGAATTCCCTTTTTGAGGGAGCGTGGAGCTACATTATGGGATTGGCACAGGGTGCTAGCTGAGCCAGTATAGCATTGGTAGAACCTTTTCTGGGTGTTTAGCACGGTGCATGTTATCCTGGAGTCTAGTAACTGGGTAAAAAGTTCTTTTTGGTCAGGTAACCAAATGAGCATCAGAAAAAAGTATCTTGTGCCCACATTTGTCATCTTTTAAACCCAGAAAGGGCTTTAGATTTATCAGCCATGTCTTGCTCCAATAAAAGAAATGACAGGCAGGCCACACACAAACAGAAGAGGGAGTCTACCCTAGCCTAGTTTGCTTCTAGGGCTAGGGTTGACTCCTGTTTTTTTTTTTTTTTTTTTTTTTTTAGAGCCTTCTCTGCATCTTGGAGCCTCAGCATGGATCAGTTCGACTACAGCTTTGGCCTTAGATGGCACCTCCTCAAAGCCAGGAGTGACCATGGTTCCGAGCCAGTCTGTGTGTTCTGGGCTCCCTTCCCTGTGCAGTAGGCCAGATATCGAGGCTGTGGAGAGGGCTTTAACTTCAGCAGTTAGCAAGTCGACATCTTACGTTTCAGAGTAGGTACCCTTGCCTTCCTACTGCCCAGATATTCAACCAGTACCTAGAGATGTTCTTCGTGTTTCAATGTTGCAGTCATTACATTTGGGTAATCCTACTGGCAGGTTGCCCTCAGTCAGCCTGAATTCCAAAGTCTTGGGTCCTGTGTTGGTTGCTGTCGCCCCTTCCCTGACATCAGGTCGTCAGGGATATAAAAGATGCAGCAGACGCCATTTTCTTCAGTCTTTCTTGTCACGCGGTGCCCGAAGCAGAAGCAGTTGGCAAGTGCCGGTCGGCTGACTCCTGAGATTTTCGTGTTCGAATTTCAGATCCGAAGTATTCATTAAAGCTAAGTACCCCGTTGGGGGAAACTTTTTTTTTTTTTTTTTTTTCTTGCTCCAGACCAATGTCAGAAAAAGTTAATTGTATTTTTTGTGGAAAGCAAATACCTCATAAGGACTTTCTTTCTTACTGTATTACTTGCCCAGGCCCTGACCATAACATTTAGGTTGTCTGTTTTATGCTAGATTTAACCAACGCACTATTAAGCATCGGTATGATTTTGCATGAAACTATTTTGGACGCAGGTTTAATTATCCAGAAATGTCGTCTGATAGCCATCCGACTACTGGAGTTCACAAAAACGCAAAGAAAAAGACAACCGAGGCCCAAAACCGACTAAGCTTCTCCTACGCCAGTTGCCAGTTCTCAGTGAGGCGCTTTCGCAGCCCCTGACGCCCGCTACTTTAGAGTCGTAGGCCGCTACCGACTCCCACGTGGAGTCTGCTATGCCGCTGGAAACTCGAGGTATTGGAGCCTCTGACACTATTCCTTCAGATGGGTCCAGAGCTGCTGAGCAGGCACCGGCTTCTGAGGGTGTATTCAGACCTAAACATCTATACATTAAACCGACTTCAGCTTCAAAGGCAATGACTAAAGCACATTTGAAGACATTCAAGAGCCATGTGGACAGGCCTCCATGCCAAAGAAACATGCTCAAAATGGCAGAAGACTTTATTACCTTGATCAGGGGTTCCCATCTCCTCTCCTGATAAGAGGCCTAGGCAAGAGACAGACTATGAATCTTAAGATCAGGTTTCTATTTCTTTTAATTCCTCTTCTGATCAGGAATATTCTCTGCCCCCCCCCCCCCCCCCATGAGGATTCTGATGCTGAAGAATCTACTCCTTTACTCCTTCAGCTTCTCCTCCTGAGGGCTATTCTTTTGAGGAAACCTTACATAGCATGAAGGAGCACTTCCACTAGGAGAGCCAAGATTTTTCCGAATCTAAAAAGAGGCTCAGGGACTTCCTTTTACTACCTCAGCACAGGCCTCTAGCCATTCCACCTGTGTTAGACATTGTAGATGTGTTTTCAGAGTCTAGTCTGACCCCTGGCTCCTTACTTCCAGCTCCTGTTAAGCCTGACTGATATTACAGGGTTCCTGACTAAACCCTGCTGCAGACCCAGAAACTATTTCACAGGGTCCCAAAGGGGTTAAGGCTTCTGCTGCAAAAAACCCTACTCTTTCTGACGGAGATTCTAGGGCACTGGATAGATGGGGGGGAAAAAGGTTTACACATCTGTTACCTTGGCTATAAGGGCCTTAAACTGTCAGTTTAATAAGCTCAAATATCCGCAACATGTCATGGCATTGCTTAAACAGAAAATGTTAAACTCTGTGTGCATAAAAAAGGAAATGCAGGATTTATTGTTGGAAAGCATACTTTGCAATGTGGTTTTGTTTCTCTGGAGGAGGCCTGCAGTGCCGCAGTTACGGGTTCTGTAATTAGGAGGCATGCTTGGTTAAAGGAACAAAATCTACCTGGTCATGTGAGTTAAGTTATTAGATGCACCTTTACAGCATGATACTTTGTTTGGTGTTAAGGCAGAAGAGGTGTTGAAGAAAATGGAGGACAAAGCTGAATCTATGCAAACTGTCAAAGATTTTTACAAGTACAGCCACCTAGGTTTAGTAGACACTGACCTACAAAGAATTAGTCTGCTTTCCTGTGTCAAACCTCAAAGGGGCAGATCCCAGGCGCAATGTTCATACAGGTCAATGCAATGGGGTGTTTTTACCTCCAAAAGTGGAGGACAAATCACAACTTTACAGGAAACCGTCCCAATGACTTCCCCCTGCCTGCACCAAGCACTTGCCTATCTTCTGGCAGCACCCTTAGAGGGAAAACTAGCACTTTTTTCTCAAAATTGGCATATTATAATCCAGGACAAGTGGGTTCTAAACAGTGTCACAAGGTTACAAGTTCCATTTCTGTACCCTGCCAAAGGCAAATGGTTGGCCAGATCTGCCAAAAAATCAATGGGCAGAGGCACAAAAACAAGTCTCATCCCTCATGGACATGGGGGGGCCATTCAACAAGTACCAGAGCAAGAGCAGGGACAAGGATTTTACTCGACTGTTCTTGGTACCCAGAAAGGACAACGCCTGGAGACCAATACTGGACCTATCTATTCTGAACACATTCCTGGATATACCAAAATTCAAAATGTTGACCTTGCAGCAGCTTCTGCCCATGCTGGGCACGAAGGCTGGGCATGTAACTTTAGACCTAAGAGGCATACGTGCATGTCCCAATCAGGCAATCCTGCAAAAGATACCTCAGATTCAAGGCTGGCTCAATGTATTACCAATTCTCTGCACTGCCTTTTGGCTTATGTACTGCTCCCAGGGTCTTTACAAAGTGCCTGGCACCAGTAATTGCATTCTGCAGACAGAGGAATACATATATCTCCATACTTGGACGACTGCCTAATTCAAGCAGAGAACAAGGACATTCTTCTACAGCATCTGGCGTTTGTGAAAAGACTTC
>NC_056750.1:812221790-812246790 GCF_019279795.1 Protopterus annectens
GGGGCCATTTCAGTCTTCATTCGTCAATGCACCCTTTGACGGATTGCCTGTGTTTGGTCCAGAGGTTAGAGAAACTTTTATCCAGGTGTGCGAAACATGGACCCACTTACTGTGGATCCCCCATATGGTTTTGTCATGTGTGAATTGCTTAATGCAGACATAGCTTATTCCTCCATTAAAAGCACATTTGTCAGTTCTCTGCTAGTCTGCCACTTTCACCACTCCTTGCTTCCAGATTTGAGGCCGAATTCTTTAAAAATGTCCTCCATATTAGACCTCCCAGGAGACCTGTCGCTCCACCCTGGGACCTTAACTTTGTGCTGAAGAAACCTTTGAAACCAGCCTCTTCTAGCTCCTTCAAACATTGTACCTGGAAAACTGTCGTCCTTTTGTGTATTACCTCCACCAGGCGGGTAGCAGAATTACAAGCTCTCATGGCTTAACCCCCTATCCTGTCCTTCCACAAAGACAGAGTTTCTCTTCAAAGTAATGCCAAAGGTAGGTAATGAATTGTCTTTAAACCAGTCCATTTATCTCCCCACTTTTTTTACACTCTCCCTAGAACAGTATTGACAGGATCCAACACGGACAACTCAGGTTTTACCTGCACAAGACCAAACCTTTTAGAAAATCAGACCAACTGTTCCACTTCCAGGGCTCTGGGATTGCCAGTGTCCAGACAGACCATCTCCAACTGGATCTCCAAATCCATTGCGTTTTGCTATGCCCATCATGGTAAAGCTGTTCCTGTTTCAGTCAAAGCTCACTCTACAAGGGCAGTGTCTTCCTCTGGGACATTCCTTAAAGGGTTGTACACCAACTCAATCTTAGAAGCGGCTACCTAGACATCTATTCACACCTTCAAAAAAAAACATAAGATTGATTCCATCTCCAGATCCAGGGCAGGTTTTGTCAGGACCATTCTCCATGACTTCCTGGAGAGATCCTCTGCCACTTCCACTTCCCTTTCTGCATGAACTTTTGTATTCTCCCTCATCTGAAGAATACTGCAACAGATGAACAGAAGGGCCTAGATTAGTTGTGCAAGAACTTGCCGTAACAGATGTCCTCTCTTGTGTTGCAATATTCTGTCCCACCTTCCTTCCCCACTTCTTGGTATTCTTGGATACATTGATCTGTTTCCCTTGGACTGTGTCTCTGCCTGGGGCTCCAGTCTAAGGATGGTGCACGCATACATCTTATGGCTTATGTCATGTACCATGCACTGCAAGGTAGTAAAAGACTATATATACTGGTCTACGTCTGGTCTCCTTGCCGGGCAACTCCCTCATGTAAAGAATACTGGAACAAAGAAGAGGACATCTGTTGTAGTAAGTTCTTGCATAACTAATCTTTATCTGTCTGTACTCCCCTTTATACAATCTGGCAAACAGGTACTGTAAGTCACAGGTTGTCACCTTTTAATGTCCTTCCATATCACTTTTGCAGTATTGCTTGCATAAGGGATCTTCTGCAAAAGGATAGCCCAGTGTCCAACCAGTATACGAAAGCCTTTAGTATTTTACAGATGCCTTATGTCACACACATGCTCCCTGCACAAAGTGTAGGGCTTATAGGTGATGTATGGACGCACACACTTCCGAGCTTCTTTGCCACCAGTCCGAATAACATCACTGGATGTCTGTCTAAATATACTCATGCTGAATACTGAGCCATTTTCAGATGAGCCCCCTGCGTGGGTTCTTTTTTTTTCTCTTTTTTTTTGTTTCACGTTATCCAAAAAAAGGGGAAAATGTCAGTGTAGGAGGCAGATTCCCCATAAGGATCATCACGACCAGTGTCTCTTCGGTCTGGGTGCTTCACATGACACTGTTCTATCTGCTAAGTGCTTTTTCCCCAAGACCCTATGTAGTCAACTCTCCTCCTTGTCTGTTTACCTTCAAAACCAATGCCTTAAGCTGTTTGCTCTGGTTGTTATGGAGTCTCCCTGTCCTGAGGGTCAGCCAGCAGCCAAGAAAAATGACAAGTTCAGGTCTGACACTGCTGTCCAGTGTTCTCTGGACATCTGTCTCAAGGCTAGTGAAAGCCTGGAGTATCATTCGGTCATTTCTTCAGAGTCCTCTGCTGCAGCCCCTTTGGAGGCCAGCATGGAACTGACTCTTCGTACTTCTCGGAAGCTTTCCAAACATCTGCTCCAAATGTTGAGGGGGAACCTTGGCATATTATATGTGAGGGACTGAAGGAGATTCCCTAGGTTTTAATGAGGGAGAAAATCTCTATGCTTGGTGTCAACAAGGGTCTAACCCTCCCAGGGTTTTTTGTGCTGACATCTTGCAAAGGGAGGAAGAGGAAAAAAAAATTTCCCCTGCAGTAAAGGATTCTCCTCAAGGGGTCTGTGCCTGCCCGTCCCTGGTCTACCACTCCTCTTAAAAGGCCTAGGGAACAGGATTACTCTGAGGATCAATATTCTGGGGAGCTGTCATTGGCCTACTCCTCAGATCCCTTCCCTTTTGGACTATGGTTCAGAGGAAGAAGACTCTGTTGGTCCAGATTCCCCTTTAGATGAACTGTCCTTTGGGGACACATTTCCCATATGATGGAGTTTTTAAGTGTGATTTATTCTCTGGTTTCTGATGTCTAGAAGAGGTATAAACTTCAGATGGAGTGCCCCAAGTCTTCTGCTGTTCCTCTAGTTTTGGCTGGCCTCCTAGATACCTTTTCATTAGCTTCTGTAGCCCCCTGCCCCTAAGAAACCTGACAGATTTTACAAGGTGCCTGATTATTGTAAATTTCTGTATAAAATGCCCTTTTGCTGATCCTTCTGTAGTGTCTGTCCCTTCAGACAAGCCCTCCAAGCTTTTGCCTTACACCAAGCTGCTTACCTCGGACAAGGATAGTAAAACCATGGAGAGGCTAGGCAAAAGGTTTATGCTGTAGTCACTTTGTCCTTTAGGGCCATTAACTGTCAGACTATTACTAGGTATGTTTTTGCCTTCCTTTTCTCAGGTAATCTCACCACACTGCCTTTGAGGAGAAGGCTTTTGCCATTTCTTGGTCTAGTTCCACCCCTGAAGTTGTTATGATGCCACTGATGCTTCCTCCAGGACTTCTGCATTTGGCTCTGTCATCAGGCGTTACTCATGGATTCATCTTCAGGCTTTGCCTTGCCTATTGACATACCAAATTTCTGGATGCTTCTTTGGGTATTAAACATCTTTGGTGCTGTTGCTGTTAAACTTTAACAGGATAAAAGTAAGGTTTTGCAGGAGATGAAACCTATATTTTTGTTTCTCCTATTCCAAACTTTAAAAGAAATTACATTTCAAACTTGCTTTTGTTTGTAGACAGTCTCATCCTCCACTCAAGTGAAAAAGGGTTCTAGATGTATGCCTCCCAGAAATCTTCTTTTTATGACAAACCAGGTTAAGTTTGGTTTGCTTCCTCTTCTCCTGGCCAAGGTCCCTTTTCATTCTTTCAGCTTTCTGTGTCCCTTCCAAACTGGGTGAGAATTACAACAGACTCTTGGGTTCTGTCATCTGCCAGGGGTGTTTCACTGTTTGGAAATCCCTGCTTCCCTTTTTGGCATTCCTAGACTTTCTTGGGAACAGCTTTATTTTTTCCTAGAGGTGCTTCATTCTCTCTTGGTCCAGGGCACCATTTAAGCTGTACCCCTGGACCAGTTGTGGAGGTTTTTTTTCCCTCCAGAATGTTTCTGGTTCCCAGGAAGGATGGTACTTGGAGCCCAATTCTGGACCTTCCCAAGCTCTGCATCTTCAAGATCCCTTCCAACCTTTTTTCTATCTTCTGCAGGCTTTTCTGGTCTCCGTGGATATCAAGGATGCCTACCTTTTGTGTCCCCTTTTCAGGAAGATGTCAAGTTTCTCTTTCTTCCCAGCATTTTCAGTTCTCTGCTTTGCCCTTTGGCCTCTCTACTGCCCCATGGATCTTGACTAAATGCCTCACTCCTGTCATTGATTTTTGCAGGATAAGAGGTGTTCAGATGTTTCCTTATCTGGAAGATCTGCTCATTCAAGGTTCCTCCTCCGAGTTTCTGCTTCAAGACCTCCAGTTCACTATTGCCCTCAGTTCTGACCACTTTTCAGGATCATATTTTCATTAGTTGCAATGTCCGGATCATTACCGTGGTGGCATCCCCGCTCACCCCCAAGGCCCAGTCTTAGCTTTTTCTAGTCTTTTTCCTCTAGAGTCAGTCATGGCTAGGGACTTTTAGGGCCATCGGGTTTATGGCTTCTATCATTCCATACTTCCTTTTGGCCCTGCTCCATATGAGAGAGCTACAGTGGTGCAACATGCAAGTGTGGCATCAATACTGCCACCCTCTGGACTTCCCAGGCCCCTTCCTTCTCTTAAGTTAGAGCTTCCTTTGTAGATAAATTCCCTGTCACCCCAGGACTACTTTTCCAAGCTCCAGCCCTGACTTAAGTTCTTTACAGGCACCTTAGATAAGGGAAGGAAGGCCTCCTTCATTTCTTCTCTCAAGGTTCGAGGTCTCTGGCCTCTGCATCAGAGGTCAGACCACATCAACATAAAGGAGATGAATGCCTTGCTTCTGGCCCTTTAGGCTTTTCATCCTCTTCATCTTTGGCCCATCAAAGTTTAAGAACAAACACCACTGTGATGTGGTGTCTAAACAAGTAAGAGGGTACAACGTTTTGTCTTCTCTGCAGGCTATCTCTTCAGGTCTGGAATCTAGCTGTCCAGTATCAAGTAACTTTAATTGTCGTTTACCTTCCCTCTGAGCAAAGTCTAGTAGCTGGGCTTTTGAGCAGGTCCAGCACACATGCTCAAGAATGGATGCTTCACAGAGATGTGTTTGTAGACATTGTCCATCAGTGGGGCATTCCTTGGGTGGATTTTCTTGCCTCCCTCTGAGTAGATAACTTTGTCCATTTTCCAGAGTCCCAAGTCATGTGGCTTGGAAAGTGGATGCCCTGCAGATCCTTTGTAAGGGATGTTTTTGTATGCCTTCCCTCTCCTTCCAATGCTTCTTAGGGTTTTACCCAAGATCAGGCAAGACTCTCTCCAAAATCTTGCTAGCGAGTCCCTTTTAGCCTAAACCGTATTGGTTCCCCCTCTTTTTTTTTACTTGGCCAGGGGCAGTCACCACAAGTTACTTCACCAGGTGGACCTTCTGATACAAGACAAAGGCCATCCTTATCAACTCCGCTGATGCTGCGGGTGATGGGATTTTGATCTCTTTTTTTGGCACATATTTTCCGAGGATGTGATTTGGGTCCTGTAGGAGGCCAGGAAACACACTACCAGGAAATCGTATTTGTCCAAATGGAAGAGATTTTTTGCCTAGTCCGTCTGTTGAAACCAAGATCCTTGCTGCGTTGCTATAATGTTCTTCCATATCACTGTTGCAGTATTCATTATATTAGTGATTCCCTGCCTAGAGCAGCCTGATGTCCAACCAGTATACCAAAGACTTAAGTTTCTTTAAGGTACGTCGTACGTCTCGCACATGCTGCTTACATGGCATAGGGCGTAAAGGTGACATCCGGATATACCATCCTCAGAATTACTTTGTCGCCAGTCCGAACGCCTTCTCTATCATCTCTCTGAATGCTTACATTCTGTTGCTGGTTTCCAAGGTGTTACAAATAAATGCCCCTTTGGGGTTTCTTTTCTACCTTTTTTTTTTTTTGGGGTGGCTTGTTGGATTTCGTGTTATCCAAACGAGTAAATGCCAGCGTGGGAGACAAATTTCCCATAAAAACTGTCACCAACAGTGTCTTGTTTTGCCTTGGCACCTCACACATGCGTCTTCAGTCAGGCTTGTGTACCTACAACTATGCGTAGTAGACTTTCTTTGGTGCTGTCTCGTGAGGATCAGTGACTTCTTACAAAAAAAACTATGGAGGGAACTTGACCACCCTGAGGGACAGCAGTCTGGGAAAAAGGCTAAGAAATCTAGGATAGAATCTTCCGCTCTTCAACTTCTTCCCGACATTTCTCGTGAGGTGTGTGAATGCCTGGATGTTCTCCATGCTTTGTTTTATTCTTCTGCTGTGATTGGGCTGTAGACTTGTGGGGATCTGACTTTAAGCACGTCCGAGGAGAATTTGCAGATGTCTATTTTGGACGTTCAGGGGGAACCACTGTTGATCATTTTCGAGGGGCCTTGGGCTGTTCCTCATTTTTAGAGAAGTAGTTCTACTACTGTTGAATGCCATGCTGGATCGGAGCTTTCCAAGTTTTATTGGGCAGATGTACCATTAAAGAAGAAAAAAAAAAACTGAACTTGTTCCTCTTACCCCTGATGATCCACAGAGTGAGTGGCAGGCCTTCACTCAAGGTTTTGTTTAGTGCTTTAAAGGCATTGAAGGGTGTTTCTGTTCCAGCTTCCCTTTAGACCACAACGTAAAATACCCAGAGAACAGGGTTCCACCGAGGAGGAATCCCTTGCTTACGGTTATGAAATTCTTTCTCCTTTGGACTGTGTGTCAGAGGAAGAGGAATTTACCAGTCCTGATACTCCCTTTGAAGAGTTTTTTTGGGGGACACCCGCTCCAGGATGATGGGAGTTTTTTAAATGGGATTGTGCTCTGGTCTCTCTGATCCATAAGAGATGCTATAAGTTGCTGCAGATGGAAAATCCTAAACCTTCTGCTGCTGTTCCTATTCTTGACTGCTTTGTTGGATGCGTTTTCCAATGCTTCTAAAGCTCCTGATTCTCAGCTCCCTGCTTCCAAAGAACGTGATGGGTTTTATAGGGTGCCTGAGAACTTTTTGTATGTGTCCTCCTACTGATCTTTCAGTGGTGACTGTAGCATCTGACAAGCTCACTCAGTTCTTCTTTTGACGGAGTTGCTGCCTTCTGATAAAGATGACAGAACCATGGAAAGGGTAGGTAAGAAGGCTTACACCTCGGCTGTCTTGGCTTTTAGGGCTATTAATTCAGACCGATATGTCTCTAGGTATGTGTTGGCTGTCTTGTCTCAAGCTTGTCAGGTTATTTCTTATCTTCCAGATTCTGAGGGTAAAACTTCTGCTCTTTCCATGTTAGGAACTTCCTCCCAGGTGGCTTGTCATTCCGTCAAGTGTAGTTATGATGCAGCGGAAGCAGATGCTTCTTCTAGGGCTGCTGCTTTTGGGTCAGTGATGAGGAGGTTGTAGAGTAACAGGTGTGTTGTACCCTTAAGAAGCATATCCAAGATTGGTGTGCATATAAATACTGCTCGTGTTAGCTTCAGTGCCATTTTGAAGGTGCAGCCAGCATTTCCAAGATTTGTGTGCATATAAATACTGCTCTTGTTAGCTTCAGTGCCATTTTGAAGGTGCAGCCAAAGTGTTAACGTGTGTGCATGATAGCTAGTTTATAAGTTAGTTAACCTCGTTTATGCTGCGTTTGTATAATAAAGCTGCTTGAACAAGAACCTACAGTGTTTGCCCGTTTCATCCTGACCTGGTGAGCAACATGTTGTCAGAACTGGGATTGCAAAGACTATTCTTCAGAGTCACGGGGTGCACAGGTAATGGTGAAAGCAAACTAGGAGAACAGAGAGCAAAAAGGGCCAGAAACAAGTCAAGGGTAAAGAAAATAAGCAAGAGTGATTTATTTATTAAGAGGTAAAACGGAGCATTACAAGGGCACACAGCGTATTAATTATATGAATAGCACAGAAACGTTTAAGCAAATGAAAAGCATAAAAAAAAATAAATGTTTGCAACAGAGTTATTTAATTAAACGAGCATTAAAAAAGTACATAAAGGGTTCAGAATTGCCTCAGAATTGTAAAATGAGCATGTTTAAAGTGAAACAGAAAAGGGTTCATTGAGTATAAAAGTAAAGGAAACTGCATGTTGTGTCTTTCGGCTTTTCCCGGTTAGGGGTCGCCACAGCGTAACTCCGGTCCGCTAATGATTGACAGAATTTTACGTGCAGAGTTGCCGGCCCTGGCGCGCAACCTTCAACGAAGGTAAGCCCATTCACGTATTTTGGCAAATTACTGTGATTTGACGTAAATTACTACACATTGGTTGAAGCCTTGAATAGCATAACTAGAGTTCGAAGTATCTCCGTGTTTAAAATTGCTTAGTGTGTTTATTACTGTGCATTTATTTCTGAAGAGTTTGTATGAAAAGTGCAAGTATTTTGTGAAGTGCAGTCCAGTGCAGCCATTTCGAAAAGTTTTGTGTCTGGGTGTGTCCATTTGCCAGAGTGCCACCTTTACAAAGCGTCTCTTGCACTGTACAGAGTTATTTGGCAAAGTGCAGCCATTTTGGGGAAATGTCAGTGTGCTGTGCACTCTTTATTCGCAAAGTGAAGTTATTTTGAAGCATTTCTCATGCTGAGCTTTTTGTACCCAGTTCCTTACAAAGTCTGTTACTTCGAAACAGTTTATTTGCAAATTGCAGTTACTTCGAGAGAGTTCATTCACAAAGTGCTATTACTTTGGGGTAGTTTTTTTGCAAAGTACAGTTACTTCAAAATGTTTCTCGCCCTCAGCTTCTATTGCCAGTTTATTCGTGCAGTTGTCCGAAATGTTTCTGATTATAATAATACATGACGGTGGCAGTAAAGTGATAAATGACTTTGTCATTAAATCAATTACAAAATAAAGGCTCGTATAGAGAGTTCAGAGAGGTGTTAACCTCCAAACTAATCCTGAAGTTTTTTCATTTGATCTTCAACCTGTGGGAATACAGATCCAGTACGGATCTGACTTGGCCGCATTGTCCAGCATTGGCTCCAAGCTCCTCCCGTACCCATAATGCCCCTGCACCCCCCCAGATCTCGTTTGCCACGTATGCAGTCAGCATTGTGATCTATTAGCTCAGAGATGTTCATCGTGTTACACTGCTGCAGTCATCACACTTGGGTTATCCTGCAGTCAGGCGGTCCCGCAGTCTGCCAGAGTTCAAAGTCTTGGTCCGGCGTCTGTTGCTGTCGCGTCTTCCCTGATGTCAGTGCACCAGGGGTATATAAGAGGTATCAGACGCCATTTTCTTCAGTCTTTCTTGCTGTGCGGTGCCCGAAGCAGTTCGCAAGTACCGGTCGGCCGACTCCTGAGATTTTCAAATCGAATTTCAGACCGAAGTCTTCAATAAAGCTAAGTACCCCGTTGGGGAACCTTTTCTTGCCTCAGTCCGATGTCAGTTAACAATTGCATTTCTTGTGGGAAGCAAATACCTCATAAGGACTTTCATTCTTATTGTATTCCTTGCCTAGGCCCAGACTACGACGTCACAGGTTGTCGGTTTTGTGCTAGGTTTAACAAACGAACTATTAAACGTCTGTTTGATTTCGCCCGACATTATTTTGGTAGGAAATTATGCCATGCCGTCGGAGCAACCGACGACCGGAATGCATAAAAAACATAAAGATAAGGACAGGCAGCAGAGACGCAAACCAGACTCAGAGGCCTCTGTTAGGCCAGTCGCCGGTTTTCAGTGAGGCGCCTACGCAGCCCCTGATGACCGCTGATTTAGAACCCCAGGCAGCATCCGATTCCCAAGCTGAGATTGCTAGGCCTCTACGACCTTTATCTTTAGGCCCTTCCGACTCCATGGCTGAAGGAGTTTCCGGTGCAGTTGAAACGCCTTCAGTTGCAGAAGGGGTCTTCAGACTGACTACACTTACTATTAAATCCTATGCAAAGCTGAAAACTCCTTTAAAGGCAAAGAAGACTGTACAGCATTCTCCACTACAAGGCCCCATGCCTAAGAAACAGATGCTGAAGATGGCTGAAGACTTAATTACCCTAATCAGGGGTTCCCATCCCCCTCCTGATAAAAGGCCTAGACAGGAGGAGGACTACGCTTCCTCTGACCAGGTCTCAATTTCCTCAGATTCTTCTGAGGAACAGGAATACTCTTTTTCCCCTTTATGAAGACTCTGATGCTGAAGAGTGTATTCCTTCAGCATCTCCCCCAGAGGACTACTCTTTTGGGGAAACTTTACTTACCATGAGGGAACATTTCCACTGGGAAGGCCAGGATTACTCTGATTCTAAGAAAAGGCTCCGAGAGTTCCTTTTACTACCCCAGCACAGACCACTTGCTATTCCACCAATGTTACATTGTGGATGATGTCTATTCAGAATCTAGCCTTAACCCAGATTCACTACCTCCTGCACCAGCCAAACCAGACAGATACTACAGAGTCCCTGACTCACACAAATTCCTATATAAAAGCCCTGTTGCTGACCCAGAAACCATTTCCCAGGGTCCCAAAGGGGTTAAGGCCTCTATTGCTAAAAATCCTGTACCCTCTGAAAGGGATTCTAGAGCACTAGACAGATGAGGAAAGAAAGTATATACCTCAGCTACTCTAGCTATGAGGGCCTTATATTGTCAGTTTCAAGTGCTGAAATATCAACAATATTTGATGTCTCAATTAAAACAAAAAATGATCACACATACAGAGCAGCCTGATTATGAGGAAATGCAAGATGTGTTGCATGCAGCTGAACAAGTGGAAAAACACTTTGCAATGTGGATTTGGAAGCTTCTTGTAGAGCAGCAGTGACAGGGTCTGTCATATGTAGGCATGCATGGTTAAAAGAACAAATTTACCTGATCATGTTAAAGCAAAGTTATTGGATGCACCTTTACAGCAGGATGTTTTATTTGGTATAAGAGCAGAAGAGGTTTTAAAGAAAATGGAGGATAAGGCAAAATCTATGCAGACTGTCAAGGATTTTTTACAGGTTCAACCCCCTTGATGTCCTTCAAGGATGCATCTCCAGTCATAACATATGGGTTGTCCTGCCTCAGGCAGCCCTTCGGTCGGCCGGATTCCAAAGTCTGGGTCTGGCCACTGCTGATGTCGCACTTTTCCCGACGTCAGAGCGTCTGGGGTGTAAAAGCATCAGCCGACGCCATTTTCCTCAGTCTCTCTTGCCGCGCGGTGCCCGAAGCAGAAGCTGTTCGCAAGTGCCGGTCGGTCAGATCCAGTGATTTCAGCTACCGAAGACTTCGAAAAAAGCTAAGTACCCCGTTGGGGACTCTTTCTTGCCTCAGCCGATGTCAGACAAAGTAAATTGTTTAACTTGTGGGAAACAAATACCTCATAAGGATTTCCATTCTTACTGCCTTCCTTGCTTAGGCCCAGACCACGACGTATCAGCTTGTTTAGCTTGTGCCTCCTTAAACTGACTGACTTAGATGTCGGTCGGAGTTTGCAGAGGAATTTTTTGGAGCCGCTTTTGCTTATAAAATGCCGTCGGAGACTCCGACTTCGCATATGGTCATAAAACGCAAGGAAAAGGACCGACACTCGAGGCCCGCGGTTTCGGCTGAAACCATGGCTGGGCCTACCGCGAGTGTCTCTGTTTCGGCTGAAACAGAGTCCACGATGATTCCTACTACCGAAACCATACTTCCGGCCACCGAGGCCAGAGAGGCCCCGGCTGAGTCGGCTTCAGAACTCCCTACCGAAGCTAGTGTTCAGGAATTGTCCGACACCATACCTTTGGACATTTCTCCCCCTGCACGTGGGGCAGCTAGGCCTCCAGCTTCTATGTCTATTAAGGCCTTCTCCAGTGCTAAAGCTGCCAAACTTTCAAAAGCTTTGCCTGCCAAATCTACATCCCAGAGGCCTTCCTCTAGTTCACAGATCGTCAGGCTTGCTGAGGACCTTATCCCCTTAATTAGGGGTTCACAACCTCACCCAGACAGGGCCTCTCAACCTCCTCCAGACAAAAGGCCCAGGACTGACCCCTCTGAACCTCACTCCTCAGATTACTCCACGGATGGATCTGATTTGTCAGACCACCGGGAAGGGGCCTACTCTCCTTATGAGGATTCAGATGCAGAGGGATTTATCCCTTCGGCCTCCCCTCCTGAAGAAATTTCCTTTGGGGAGACTTTACACTCCATGAGAGAGCACTTTCAATGGCAAGGTCAGGATTTTTCTGATTCTAGAAAAAGATTAAGGACCTTTTTGTATTTACCTCAGCATAGGCCCTTAGCTATACCTCCTGTTCTAAATGTAATTGATGATGTGTACAATGATGTCAGTACAGCCCCTGATTCTCTTCCTCCGGCCCCTGCCAAACCTGACAGATATTACAGGGTCCCGGATTCTCATTTCCATCTGTATAAAGCCCATGCTGCAGACCCAGAAACTATTTCTCAGGGCCCTAAAGGGGTTGCAGCCACTACTGCCAAAAATCCCCTACCCTCTGAAAGAGAGTCTAGAGCTTTAGAGATGGGGAAAAAGGTTTATACATCTGCTACTCTTTCTGCCAGGGCATTAAACTGTCAATTCCATATGATACAGTACCAAGAATTTTTGTTAGATCAACTGAATAAGAAACTTTCTTCTCCTGAACCCTTAGACCGTAAATCCCTTCAGGATTTGGTACATAACTCACAACAGGTTAGTAATCCATTTTTTAAAATGTGGCTATGATGCACTGGAGGCTTCATTTAGGTCAGCTATGACTGGGGCAGTTATTCGTAGGCATGCCTGGCTAAAGGAGCAATATTTGCCAGACCATGTCAAAGCTAAACTTCTCGATGCCCCAATGGAGAAACAAAATTAGTTTGGCTCCCCTGCACAGGAGATTCTAAAAAAGGTTGAAGAAAAAGCAAAATCTGTGCAAACAGTTAAAGATTTCCTGCAAGTTCAACCACCGAGGTTCAGCAGAAACTGGCCTACAAAGAATTTGTCCTTTCCAGACTCGTCCAGAGCACAGAGAGGCAGGAACAGGCGCCCTAGAGGCAGAGGTCAGTCGAAGGGCCCCTACAGAGGCCGTCAGTGGCAGCCTGCCAACCAGAGGAGTAGTGCAACAGCTACAACTACAACCACTACTACAGGACAGACCCAATGACTTGACTCTGATTCCGCCTACCAGGGATCAACTGGAAGCACCCTTGGGCGGAAAGCTGGCTTTATTCTCAAAAAACTGGCATTGCATTACAAAAGGATACATGGACATTGCAAATAATAGACAAAGGATACAGGTTTCACTTCCACACTTTGCCAAAAAGAAGCGGAATGCCAAACCTTCCACCAAACCAGAAGGCAGAGGCTTTAAGATAAATCAGCAATTTACTTCAGATGAAAGCTATAGAAAGGGTACCATGTACAGAACAAGGCCAAGGATTTTACTCCAGACTATTCCTTGTACCAAGAAAAGAAAACCAATGGAGGCCTATTCTCGACTTGTCCGCACTGAACACTTATTTCATTGTGCCAAAATTCAAAATGCTGACCCTACAGCAACTTCTTCCCATGTTGGGCAAGGAGTATTGGCTGGTGACTCTAGATCTCAAGGAGGCATACCTGCACGTCCCTATCCGACCAGATTGCAGAAGACACCTCAGATTTCTTGCAGGATCAGAGCATTATCAATTCTCAGCATTGCCCTTTGGCTTATCTACTGCGCCCAGAGTATTCACGAAATGCCTGGCATCAGTAATTGCACATTGCAGACTTCAGGGAATTCAAATTTTTCCATACCTGGACGACTGCCTAATACAAGCGGACAACAAGAAAAAATTGTTAAAGGACTTGGCCTATGCCATACACCTGCTACAGACCTTGGGATACACAGTCAACATCCAAAAGTCAAGACTAGTACCATCCCAAAGGATAACCTTTTTGGGTGCGGATCTGGACACAATCACCCAGATGGCTTTTCTCACAGAAGAAAAACAAAAACAACTTCCAGTTTACTTCATGATTCTGACAAGACAAACTCTGCTTACTGCAAGGAAAGTCCTGCAGGCCCTGGGTTACATGGCATCCTGCATAATTTTAATTCCACATGCCAGGCTGCATATGAGGAAATTACAATGGTACCTAAGGAGTGTATGGTCTCAACACAGTCACAGTCTAGACACCATGATACCAATCATTCCATGCCTTCAAAAGGAATTCCTGTGGTGGGCTCGGCCTGCCAGTCCAACAGAGGGTTGCCTTTCAACAAACCAAAAACAAGGCAGACCATCACCACGGACGCCTCAGACCGAGGATGGGGAGCACACATGGAGGACAAACTTATCCAAGGGCTATGGCCTCAAGGGAAGCTAAGCATGCACATAAACCAAAAGGAAATGCTGGCAGTGAGGCATGCAATCGAGCCATTCAGACCCTTCCTCCAACAAGGACATTTGTTAATAAGGACAGACAACACCACGGTCATGTGGTACATAAACAAACAGGGAGGCACACATTCCTACCCTCTATGCCAGATGGCTATGAATCTGTGGAATCTATGCCTGAATCTCAATATCCAGCTGCAGGCCAAATTCGTACCAGGAAAAGAAAATGCACTAGCAGACAGCTTAAGCAGAACTACCATGGATGCACACGAATGGATGCTGCATCCAGACATCTTCAAACTCATAACAGAGACTTGGGGAATGCCGGAGATAGATCTGTTCGCCTCCCCACTCAACCACCAACTGAAGCCATTCTGCTCAAGGACATACCACCCAAAAGCATGGAGGGTGGACTCTCTCTCTCTTTCAGCTGGAATGCCCTAACAGTATATGCCTTTCCACCTCTCCCATTGATGTACAAGGTTCTACTGAAGATCAGGGAGGAACAGCCAAAAGTGATACTAATAGCTCCGGACTGGCCAAGACAACACTTGTACCCACTATTGAAAAGCATGTCTCAGGCAAATCCATGGCCTCTTCCCCTATGGCCTCTTCTTTAACGCAGAACAATTTCAAGACCCTGCATCCCAACTTGAAAACATTGCAGTTAACTGCCTGGAAAATTCCTTAAATCCCAACCAAACTGTTTTATCTCAGAGGGTGAAGGACATTATCCTGGAGGCTCGCAGACCTTCCACAAGGAAGACATACTCGGCTAAATGGAAGAGATTTCTCATTTGGAGCACATCAAAGGGCACAGATGTCACAGTGGCAAACTTAGCACACATCCTAGAATACTTAGCAGAATTGTTCCACAATGGCCTGTCTTATTCTTCCATTAAGATTCATGCTTCAGCAATTTCAGCAGAATACAATATGGATCCACCTATCTTCTCACACTCTCTTCTCAGGCAATTTTTGAGAGGGATCAAAAATGTTAAACCTCCAAGAAGACCCCCTCTACCTCCATGGGATCTTAATTTTGTGCTGGAAAAACTGACACTACCTCCTTTTGAACCAGCAGCATCAACATACCTACAGTTTTTATCTTGGAAAACTGCATTCCTTCTGGCAATCACTTCAGCAAGAAGAGTATCTGAGTTACAAACATTAATGGCAGTGCAGCCTTTTCTTATTTTTCACCAGGATAGTGTCACTAAGAACCAATCCTACTTTCATGCCAAAGGTGGTATCTAGGGTATCCTTGAACCAAGCTATTCACTTGCCTATGTTCTTCCCTAACCCACAGAACAAAGGGGAAAAACTTTTACACACCCTGGATATACACAGACAACTACGCTACTATTTGGACAGAACGAAAACTAGCAGAAAAACTGACCAACTTTTTGTAGCATATGCAACTGGGGTGCAAGGAAGAGCAATTTCCAAACAGACAATTTCAAAATGGATAGGAAATTGCATTCGCTTTTGTTATTCCTTTCATGGAAAAGACAGTTCCTGAAAATATCAGGCCTCACTCCACAAGGGCCACAGCCACCACTACATCTTTCCTACGAGGGGTGGCTACCAAGGACATTTTAGAAGCTGCTACTTGGAGCTCCGTGCATACATTTGCCAAGCATTACAATCTACCTTTATACTCCAGATCCCGAGCAGGGTTTGCAACTGCAGTGCTGCAGGGGATCTTAACTACACCATCCTTCTCTTAGTACCTCCTCCCCCAGATTGGCTATGGTATTCTACCCATATGTTATGACTGCAGATGCATCCTTGAAGGACATAGTACAGTTTTGTACCTACCATAAATGTAGATGTCCGATAGGTATGCATCTGCAGTCAGGATTACCCACCCTCCTTCCCCTCTGTGGTATTCCTAGGGTACTTACCCCTCTTTCAGCTAGCTGGGGGAATCTATTATGTTGTATTTGTTTGTATATACATGTATATAATTTGCAAATGTTTGGAACTTTTCAGCATTTATCCAAATTTAGCCTTCCTAGAGGGCACCTGGCATCTGGGGCAAGAAAAACTGAGGAAAATGGCATCGGTTGATGCTTTTATACCCCAGACGCTCTGACGTCTGGGAAAGTGCGACATCAGCCGAGGCCAGACCCAGATTTTGGAATCCAGCCGACCGAAGGGCTGCCTGAGGCAGGACAAACCCATATGTTATGACTGCAGATGCATACCTATTGGACATCTACATTTATGGTAGGTACAAAACTGTACTTTTCAGCAGAAATTGGCCAACCAAAAACTGGTCCTTTCCAGCTTTTGCCAGACCACAGAGGGGCAAATACAGACGCACAAGGGGCAGATGTCAGTCACAAGGCTCTTACCAGCCTCGACAATGGGGTGCCACTACCCAAAAAGCAGGAGAAGACGGGTCTCAAACTATCACAAGACAAACACAATGACTTACCCCTCAGACTGCCAAGCAAATCCCTCTTGGCAGCTCCCTTGGGTGGAAAACTAGCACGTTTTGCAGACAACTGGCACATCACAAAAGACAAATGGGTCCTAAATATTTTATCTCAAGGATACAGATTCCACTTTCACACTTTACCAAAGATAAAAGGAATGCCAAACCTGCCATCAAATCAATGGGCAGAGGCTCAAAAACAAATTACAGCTCTCATGGACATGAGAGCCATTCAACAGGTTCCTACACAGGAGCAAGGACAAGGATTTTACTCTGCTCTTTCTAGTTCCCCGAAAGGACAAAGCCTGGAGACCCATTCTGGACCTCTCGATTCTAAACGCATATCTGGAAGTACCCAAATTCAAGATGCTAACACTACAGCAACTTCATCTCATGCTGGGCAAGAAGGCTTGGCTAGTAACGTTGGACCTCAAGGAGGCATACCTGCATGTCTCTATCAGACAAAATTGCAGAAGATACCTCCGATTTATAGCAGGTTCAACCCATTACCAATTCTCTGCACTGCCCTTTGGCTCATCTACTGCGCCCAGGGTCTTCACAAAATGCCTGGCACCAGTAATTGCATACTGCAGACAGAGGAATTCAAATATATCCATACCTGGACGACTGCCTTATTCAAGCAGAAAGCAAGGACATTCTTTTAAAGCATCTGGCATTTGTCAAAAACCTATTAAGTTGCCTAGGGTACACAGTAAACGAAAAGAAGTCAAAAGTAGTGCCCTCTCAAGACACAATAGTCCTGGGTGCCAGCTTCAATAAAACTGCCCAGATAGCTTATCTCACACCAGACAAGGACAACTGACTCAATACTTCAAAATGATGGCAACAAAGAACCAACTCTCTACAAGAAAAATTCTGCAGGCTTTGGGATTCATGGCATCTTGCATACTACTAATACCATATGCAAAACTGCATATGATGAAATTACAGTGGTACCTGAAATGCATATGGACTCAACACAGCCACAGCTTGGAAACAATTCCACTCATTCCCTACCTTCAACAGGAGTTTCTGTGGTGGGCTCAGGCATGTCACCTCAACAAGGGTCAGCCTTTTACCTTACCCAGAGCCAGGCAAACTATAACAGATGCATCTGATTATGCCTGGGGAGCACACATCACATGGCAGGACAGTGTATTCAGGGCAAATGGTCTGCAGATCAAAGGCATCTACATATCAATCAAAAAGAGATGCTAGCTGTAAAAAAAAAAAAGCCCTAACAGCTTCCAAGGACCTCCTACATCCAGGACAACTCCTAATAAAGATGGACAACACCTCAGTGATGTGGTACATAAACAAGCAAGGGGGCACACATTCCTACCCCCTATGCAGGCAAGAAATGACCTTGTGGAACACAGCACTGACCAACTAAGTTCAACTACAAGCGCAATTCCTGCCAGGAAAGAAACACATTGGCAGATGCTCTAAGCAGAAACATCATAGATCCTCACGAGTGGAAACTAGATGCACAGGTATTCGCAATGATAACTCAAAAATGGGGGAGCCCAGACATGGATCTGTTTTGCCCCCCCCCCCCCCCCAAACTACCAACTACGGAAATTTTGCACAAGGACATACCACACACTAGCTTGGAAAGTGGACGCCCTCTCATTCAGTTGGAAAACATTAACAGTGTATGCCTTTCCTCCACTGCCTCTTCTGGCAAAGGTGCTGCTGAAAGCCAGATTAGAGAGGCCACAAATGATGCTCATTGCTCCAGACTGGCCACGCCAACACTGGTATCCAATACTAAGGAACATGGCTCAAGGCCCACCATGGATTTTACCTCATTCCTCACCTGCTCACTCAGCAAAACAATGCGATTCTACACAGCCAGCTCAAGACTTTAAATCTGGCTGCATGACAAATTACCTGAACAGCCAGTAAACACTTCTCTCTAAAGCTGTTATGGATGTCATTCAGGAGGCCAGGAAGGCCCAGCACCAGGAAAGCCTATTCAGACAAATGGAAAAGAATCTGCGCCTGGAACCAGGCTAAAGGCCAAAATCCCCTTGTCTCAAATATTCCTCAGATTCTACAATATTTAACTGAGATGTTGCACAAAGGACTTTTCCTTTGGATCTATTAAGATCCATGCCTCAGCTATTTCAGCTCAGTACAACACTGATCCTCCTATATTTTCACATCCATTATTAAGACGGTACCTCAGAGGGGCTAAGAACATAAGAACGCCCCGGAGAGCACCAACACCACCTTGGTATCAACTTTTCTTTTGGAAAAACTTACACTACCGCCCTTTGAACCAGCTTTTATAGCTGATTTCTATCATGGAAAACTGCCCTGCTGCTAGCAATAACTTCAGCACGAAGAGTCTCAGAGCTACAGGCCCTAATGGCAGTGAAGCCTTTCATCATTTTTCATCAAGACAGAGTCGCTTTACGAACTAACCCTTCCTTTATGCCAAAGGTGGTATCTAGTGTGGCCCTAAACCAAAACATTCATTTGCCCACCTTTTATCCAAACCCCCAGAACAAAGGGGAAATGCTCCTACACTCTGGACATTCACAGGCAATTACGTTACTACTTGGATAAAATTAAGGCTTTCAGAAAATCTGACCAGCTCTTTGTATCCTATGCTGCAGGATCACAAGGAAAGGCCATCTCAATACAGACCATTTCAAAATGGATAGGACATTGTATCCGTTTCTGCTACACACACCATGGGAAACCTATACCTGGTAACATTGGGCCCCATTCCACCAGGGCTACAGCAACATCAACAGCCTTCCTCAGAGGGGTACCAACGAAGGATATTTTGGAGGCTGCAACTTGGAGTTCTGTGCAACTTGGAGTTCTGTGCAACTTGGAGTTCTGTGCAACTTGGAGTTCTGTGCAACTTGGAGTTCTGTGCAACTTGGAGTTCTGTGCAACTTGGAGTTCTGTGCAACTTGGAGTTCTGTGCAACTTGGAGTTCTGTGCAACTTGGAGTTCTGTGCAACTTGGAGTTCTGTGCAACTTGGAGTTCTGTGCACACCTTCACCAAGCACCATCACTTACCTCTATATTCTAAAACCAGAGCTGGCTTTGCCACTGCAGTTCTGCAGGGCCTACTAGCTTCTCCAAACCCTGTTTAGTTCCACCGCCCATCCTTAGCTTTGTGATTCAACCCAAGTGTGATGACTGCAGCAGTGTAACATGATGAACATAGTACAGTTTTGTACCTACCATAAATGTAGATGTTAGTGTTCACACTGCTGCAGTCTAGGTTATCCTCTCTCCATCCCCTCTGACCTAGCTGAACTTTTCTATACCTTTCTATTCTGTACAACCTTTGTGCTGTATTTACTTGTAACTGATGGTATTCCTTTTATTCCTTTTATGTTTTATTAGCAATATGTATTGCCTACCTACTTGGGGGCACCTGACATCTGGGGCAAGAAAAACTGAAGAAAATGGTGTCCGATGCCTTTTATATACCCCTGGTGCACTGACGTCAGTGAAGAAGCGACAGCAACCGACGCCGGACCAAGACTTTGGAATTCTGGCCGACTGCGGGACCGCTTGACTGCAGGATAAACCCAAGTGTGATGACTGCAGCAGTGTGAACACTCTAACATCTACATTTATGGTAGGTACAAAACTGTACTTTTCCTGGTAAGTGAAGGTCCTTTTCTGGACTTTTCTTTTTCACCCTTCCTAACTATTTTTCTCTAGATGTTCATGTTTCACTGTTGTAGTCATTGCACTTGGGTTATCCTGCTGGCAGGCTACCCACAGTCGGCCTGAATTCCAAAGTCCTGGACTGGCGTCAGTTGCTGTCGCCTCTTCCTTGACGTCAGTGTGCCAGTGGTAGAAAAGATGCAGCAAATGCCCTTTTCTTCAGTCTTTCTTGCCGCGCGGTGCCTGAAACAAAAGCAGTTCGCAAGTGCCGGTTGGCCGACTCCTGAGATTTTCGAAATTGAATTTCAGATCCGAAGTCTTCTGTAAAGCTAAGTACCCCGTTGAGGAAACTTTTTTTTTTCTTGCTCCAGACCAACGTCAAAAAAAGTTAACTATTGTATTATTTGTGGGAATCAAATACCTCCATAAGGATTTTCATTCTTACTGTATTCCTTGCCTAGGCCCCGATCACGGCATTGCTAGTTGTCTGTTTTATGCTAGATTCAACCAAAGCACTATTAAGCGTCTGTACTATTTTGCTTTTCATCATTTTGGCCGAAGGTTTAACTATATAATGCCGTCGGAACAACAGACTACCAGAATTCATAAAAAGCACAAGGAAAAAGAAAAGGACAGGCATCCGAGGTCCAAAACCAACTAAGCCTCTTCTAAGCCAGTCGCCGGTTCTGTGTGGCGCTTTCACAGCCCCTGACACCCGCTACCTCGGAGCCACAGGCCGCCTCCGACTCCCATGTGGAGACTACTAGGCCTCTGGATACTCAAGGTATTGGTCTTTCGGAAACTAATCCCTCAGATGGGTCCGAAGCCGCTGAGCAGACATCTGCTTCTGAGGGTGTTTTCAGACCTACACAACTTTATATCAAACCAACTTCAGCATCCAAGACAAAGGCTAAAACAGTTTTAAAGACAAGGACACAAGTACAGCATTCTCCAGGACAGACTTCCATGCCTAAAAACAGATGCTCAAAATGGCCGAAGACCTAATTACTTTGATCAGGGGTTCCCCTCCTCCTCCTGATAAGAGGTCTAGGCAAGATACTGAGTATGAATCCTCTGATCAGGTTTCCATTTCCTCTGACTCCTCTTCAGAACAGGGATACTCTATTCCTCCCTATGAGGATTCTGATGCTGAAGAATCTATTCAGCTTCTCCTGAAGATTACTCATTTGGGGAAACCCTGCGTACCATGAGGGAGCATTTCCACTGGGAGAGCCAAGATTATTCAGATTCTAAGAAAAGGCTCAGACTTTCTTCTACCTCTGCACAGACCTCTTGCTATTCCACCTGTTGTAGACATTGTAGATGTATTTTCAGAATCCGGCCTGTCTCCCGACTCTTGATCTCCTGCACCTGTTAAGCCAGACAGATACTACAGGGCTCCAGATTCTCATAAATTTTTATATAAAAACCCTGCTGCTGACCCAGAAACTATTTCTCAGGGTCCCAAAGGGGTCAAGGCTGCTACTGCAAAAAAACCTGTACCCTCAGAGATTCTAGGGCACTGGACAGATGGGGGAAAAAAGTTTACACTTCTGGTACCTTCGCTGTAAGGGCTTTACATTGTCAATTTCATATGCTTAAATATCAGCAATACTTTATATCTCTGTTAAAACAGAAAATGTCGACAAATACTGAATATTCTGAGAACAAGGAATTGCAGGATTTATTGCATGCAGCTGAACAAGTGGGGAAAATATACTTTGCAATGTGGGTATGATTCACTGGAGGCCTCTTGCAGGGCCGGTGTTACAGGTTGGCATGCTTGGTTAAAGGAACAGACTCTGCCTGATCATGTTAAAGCAAAATTATTGGATGCTCTATTACAGCGTGATACTTTGTTTGGTGTTAAGGCAGAAGAGGTGTTGAAGAAAATGGAGGATAAAGCTAAATCTGTGCAGACAGTGAAGGATTTCTTACAGGTACAGCCACCCAGACTGAGCAGGAACTGGCCTTCTAAGAATTGGTCCTTTCCCGTGTCAGACAGGCCACAGAGGCAGATACAGACGCCCTAGAGGCAGACAACAGCCCCAGGGCTCATACAGGCCCAAACAATGGGGTACTTCTACCTCCAAAAGCGGAGAAGACAAATCACAGCCATATAGGAAATAGTCCCAATAACTTCCCTCTGCCAATGCCAAGCATTTATCGTTTGGCAGCACCCTTAGGGGGAAAACTAGCACTTTTTTCACAAAATTGGCACACTATCACCCATGACAAATGAGTCTTAAATATAGTTTCTCAGGGCTACAGGTTGCACTTTCACACCCTTCCAAAGGCAAAAGGTATGCCAGACATGCCACACAATTAATGGGCAGAGGCACAAAAACAAGTTTAATCTCTCATGGACATGAGGGTTTTTTAGCCAGTGCCACTACAAGAGCAGGGGGAAGGATTTTACTCGAGACTTTTTTAGTACCAAGAAAGGACAAAGCATGGAGACCAATTTTGGACCTGTCTATTCTAAATACTTTTCTGGACGTTCCGGAATTCAAAATGTTGACTCTGCAGCTTCTGCCCATGCTGGGCAAGAAGGCTTGGCTTGTAACTTTGGACCTCAGAGGCATACCTGCATGTCCCAATCAGACAATCTTGCAGAAGATACCGCAGATTTATAGCTGGCTCAATGCACTTCCAATTCTCTGCACTGCCCTTTGGCTTATCTACTGCACCCAGGGTATTCACAAAATGCCTGGCACCAGTAATTGCATTTTGCAGACAAAGAGGAATTCAAATATTTCCCTACTTGGACGACTGCCTCATTCAAGCAGAGACCAAAGACATTCTACTAAAGCATCTGGCGTTTGTAAAAAAAAGATTACTAATTTGTCTAGGGTACACAGTAAACGAAAATAAATCAAATCTAGTACCCTCAAGAGATAATATTTCTGGGTGCAAGCTTAAATACAACTGCCCAGATGGCTTATCTCACGCCAGACAAAGGCAACTGACTTCTTACTTTGAAAGCATGGCAACGAAGACCCAGTTATCTGCAAGAAATATTCTGCAGGCTCTGGGCTACATGGCCTCATGCAGTCTGCTAATTCCATATTCAAGACTGCATATGAGGAAATTACAATGGTATCTAAAAAGTGTTTGCATTCAACATTACCACAGCCTGGAATCATTAATTTCACTCATTCCCTGCCTGCAACAGGAGTTTCAATGGTGGGCACAGGCCTGTCACCACAACAAGGGACAGCGATTCACTTTATCCACAGCCAGGCAAACACTAACAGATGCATCAGATTATGCTGGGGGGGCTCACATGGCAGGAAAATGTATTCAGGGCACATGGCCCCCAAGCCAAAGGCATCTTCACATCAATCAAAGAGATGCTAGCTGTACAAAATGCCCTGACAGCCTTCAAGGACTGACTTCATCCAGGACAGCTGCTGATGGACGGACAACACCACAGTCATGTGGTACATAAACAAGCAGGGGGGCACACATTCCTACCCCCTCTGCAGGCAAGCCATGATTTTGTGGAACACAGCATTGACCTACCAAGTACACCTGCAAGCACAATTCCTGCCAGGAAAAACAAATTCTCTGGCAGACGAACTAAGCAGAAACCTCATGGATCCTCATAAGTGGAAACTACATCCACACATCTTCAGCATAACAAGGAAATGGGGAAGCCCAGACATGGATCTTTTTGCCTCCCCTCACAACTGCCAACTTCAGAGTTTCTGCACAAGGGCTGATCACAAGCTTGGAAAGTGGATGCCTTGTCATTCAGCTGGAACAACCTTACAGTATATGCCTTTCCTCCACTGCCTCTCCTACCCAAAAGGTCAGACAAGAGAAGCCACAAATGATACTGATTGCCCCGGATTGGCCACGCCAACACTGGTACCTAATCCTAAGGAGCTTGTCCTAAGGCCCAGCCTGGACATTGCCTCAAATTCCTCATTTACTGACCCAACAAAACAATCAGATCCTGCACAGCCAACTCAGAACCCTAAATCTAGCTGCATGGCGGATAGTGTAACCATTCAGAATACACCTCTCTCAAGCAGTTATGGATGTTATTTTAGAGGCCAGGAGGCCCAGCACCAGAAAATCTTATGCAGAAAAATGGAAGAGATTTCGTGCTTGGAACCAGGCACAAGGAATTGACACACTTGTTCCAAATATTCCTCAGATTTTACAATGTCTAACTGAGATGCTGGACAAAGGCCTATCCTTCTCATCAATTAAGATCCATGCCTCTGCCATTTCAGCTCATTACAATACAGACCCACCTATTTTTTCACATGCATTGCTTAGGCATTTCCTCAGGGGGGCCAAAAACATAAGACCTCCAAGGAGAGCACCACTGCCTGCATGGGACCTCAATTTTGTCTTGGAAAAACTCACACTGCCTCCTTTCGAGCCAGCCAATACAGCTGAGATAAAATTCTTATGGAAAAACAGCTCTGCTATTAGCAATAACTTCAGCAAGAAGAGTCTCAGAGTTACAGGCATTAATGGCTGTGGAACCTTGTGTATCTTCCATCCGGACAGGGTTTCTCTAAGGACAAACCCAACATTTATGCCTAAGGTAGTGTCCAGTGTGGCTCTTAACCAAACCATTCATTTGCCTACTTTTTACCGAAACCCCCAGAATAAAGGTGAGAGACTTCTGCATTCTTTGGACATACACGGACAGCTACGCTTCTACTCGGACAAAACTAAAGCTTTCAGAAAGACTGAGCAACTTTTAGTGGCATATGCTGCGGGATCACAAGGAAAGGCCATCTCAAAGCAGACCATTTCAAAATGGGTAGGACACTGCATTCGTTTCTGCTATTCACAACATGGCAAGTCAGTGCCTAAGGGCATTAGACCACATTCTACCAGGGCAGCAGCCATCTCGGCATCCTTCCTCAGAGGAGTAACTACCAAGGATATTTTGGAGGCTGCAACTTG
>NC_056750.1:812251790-812253627 GCF_019279795.1 Protopterus annectens
TTATCTACTGCCCCAAGTGTGTTCACAAAATGCTTGGCTCCTGCCATTGCGTTTTGCTGAACCAAGGGTATCCAAATATACCCTTATCTGAACGACATTCTCCTAGCGGAAATGGAAAACAAACTTCAGAGTCCCCTAAAATTCACCATGAACATCCTGCACAACTTGGCGTTCACCCTAAACCTTCCAAAATCCTCTCTGCACCCCCAGCAAGATAAAGTTTTCCTGGGATGCAGGATCAGATTTGATGAGATCCTTCCTTCCACAGGACAAAGTGCAGTCTCTCAATTCACTTTCAGGAACTTTTGGGGGTATCACACCTTTCAGCAAGGCAGTTCCTCCAAGTACCGGGACTCGAGGCAGCCACGATCCCCATGATCCCTTTAGCCAGGATGCACATGAGAAAATTTCATTTGTACTTAATGTATGGTCTCAGCACCAACATTCCCTAGGCAAACAAATTCCCCTGCTGCCCTGCCTAACGTTAGAACTGAGGTGGTGGATACAGCCAATCCTCCTCAACCAAGACATTCCCCTACAACTTCCTCCTACCTACACAATCCATGCCCACAGATGCATCAGACCTGCGGGGGGGGGGGGGGGGGCAACTCGAAAAGATTTCAGGGTTCAACAACCTTGGAACACTGCCCTTCAGAAACAACACATCGTCGGGGTGATGACTGCAGTCTTTCTGGCCCTTCAGGCCTTACTCCCCATCCTTTAACCAGGCCTTCTTTACATTCTTAAAGACCATACAACAGCCATATGTGGTACCTGAACAAACAAGGAGGGGCAAAAGCCTCTCTTTATTCCAGATAACCCTACAGATTTGGGAGCTAGCCACCCAACACTATCTTTTCCTGCAGGCCTTTTGCATCCCGTCTCAGGAAAACAAACAAGCAGACTTGCTCGGCAGAAAATCCTCTCACCTTCACAAATGGATTCTAAACAGGGAAACCTTTCTAGACATAGTCCACTGGTGGGGCACACGTCAAGTGGATCTGTTTTGCCTCCATCCAGAACAGACAACTAAGCAAATTCTGTAGCAAGGATCACACTGCATTAGCCTGGAGAGTGAATGCCTTCAGCTTTCCTTGGAAGGGGATGTTCCTTTATGCGCCCCCCCCCCCCTTCCCACTAATACAAAAGGTCCTTCTGAAAATCGAGAAGGACCAACCGAAAATCTTCCTTTTGACTCCCTGGCCAAGGCAACACTGGTTCCCCCTTCACTCTTTTAGCCAAGTGCAGTCGCCACAAGTTACCCCACAAGATGGACCTACTATCTCAACAAAAGGGCTCTCATATTCACCCTCAGCTGCAAATGTTCAACCTAACACTTTGGGTGATCAACTTCTAATCCCTTACAGACAGCTCTACTCTGAGGGAGACCAGGAAACCAGCTACTAGAAAGACATACCTATCTAAATGGGAAAGATTCTCTAAATGGTGTCTTAAGGACAGGGACCCAATGCAGGCCAACCCCTCCCTAGTCCTTAGCTATGTTTGTGATCTCATTAAGGCTGTACTAGCTTATTCCTCAGTGAAAGTTGACCTTTCAGCCTGCTTACCCTTACAGCCAACCCTGCTTTCCAGGCTGGATGTTGCCCTTTTCCTGAGAGGGTTCCTACATATTAGACCACCAAGAAAACCCACCCTCCTCCCTGGGACCTCAACTTTGTGTTAGAAAAACTCACCTTACCTCCTTTTGAGCCAGCTGTTTCTGCCACCTTACAAATGTGCACATGGAAAACCGTTCTTTTAGAGGTCATTGCTTCCGCTAGAAGTGTCAGAACTACAGGCCCTCATGGCCTGCCCCCCCCCGCCTTGCACCACCTTC
>NC_056750.1:812254127-812326627 GCF_019279795.1 Protopterus annectens
TTTCCCTTTTCCTGCCCTCTCCAGGCCAACACAGCCCAGACCCAGGGGAAGCAAACACCCTCAGACAACAGCCCCAGGGAATGCAGAGATCTAAGCAATGGAGTTCCTCCTCTTCAAAAACAAGGAGTGCAAAGCCACCCCCTTGTGATAACTCATAATGACTTTACACTACCCCCTCCCTCTGCCCACCTGCTTGTTTCTCTAGGAGGAAAACTCTCCTTCCGTGCAGGCAACAGGGCCACAATTACCAACGATCTCGGAGTCCTTAACATAGTGTCTCAGGGATACATATTTTGTTTCCACACTCTGGCAACCCGGAAAGGGTTCTCCATATCTTCCTCCAAACCAGTGGGCAGAGGCCAAAAAGCAATTTCTTTCCCTGCTCTCTATGAGGGCCATAGAGCATGTTCCTACAGAGCAGATGGGCTCTGGTTTCTATCCCAGGCTTTCTGGTACCCAGAAAAGAGGGCACATGGTGCCCCATCCTCTATTTTTATCGATTCTAAATGCCTTTCTGGTGCCAACATTCAAAATGCTCACCCTCCAGCAGCTTCTGTCTATGCTTTCCAAGGATGCTTGGTTAGCCACCCTAGACCTAAAAGAGGTCTACCTACACATCCCAATCAGGGAATCATGCAAGAAATACTTTTGCTTCTGTGCAGGATCTATGTACCTGCAGATGTTCGTGTTTCATTGTTGCAGTCATTACACTTGGGTTATCCTGCTGGCAGGCGACCCATAGTCGGCCCAAGTTCCAAAGTCTTGGTCCGGCATCTGTTGTGGTCGCCTCATCCCTGTCAGTGCGCTAGGGATATAAAAGCTGTAGCCGCCATTTTCTTCAGTCTTCCTTGCCACGCGGTGCCCGAAGCATAAGCAGTTCGCAAGTGCCGGTTGGCAGACTCCTGAGACTTTCAAAATTGAATTTCAGAACCGAAATCTTTGATAAAGCTAAGTACCCCATTGGGGAAACTTTTTTCTTGCTCCAGACCGATGTCAGTAAAAGTTAATTGTATTTTTTGTGGGAAGCAAATACCTCATAAGGACTTTTACTCTTACTGCATTCCTTGCCTAGGCCCTGACCACAACGTTACTAGTTGTCGGTTTTGTGCTAGATTCAATAAACTCACTATTAAACGTCTGTTTGATTTTGCTTTACATTACTTTGGACGAAGATTTAATTACACAATGCCATCGGAACAACCGACCGGAATGTATAAAAAACGGAAAGACAAAGAAAGACAGGCATCCGAGGTCCAAAACAGACTAAGCCTCTTCTAGGCCAGTCGCCGGTTCTCGGTGAGGGGCTTTCGCAGCCCCTGACACCTGCTACCTCAGAGCCACAGGCCACAACTGACAGCCACGTGGAGACAGAGGCCTGTGGAAACTCAAGGTATTGGATCTACGGAAAATATACCCTCTGATGGGTCCGGAGCCGCTGAGCAGGCACCGGCTTCTGAGGGTGTTTTCAGACCTTCACAGCTTGCAATTAAAGGTACTACAGCAGCAAAGGCAAAATCAAAAACACCATTAAACAAGTGCAGCATTCTCCAGACCAGTCATGCATGCCAAAGAAACAGATGCTTAAAATGGCCGAAGACCTTGTTGTTTTAATCTGGGGCTCCCATTCCCCCTTCTGACAAAAGGCCTAGGCAAGACTCTGATTATGATTCCTGTGATCAGGTTTCTATTTCTTCTGATTCTTCTTCTGACTAGGGCTATTCACTCCCTCCCTATGAGGACTCTGATGCTGAAAAGTCCATTCCTTCAGCCACTCCGCCTGAGGATTACTCTTTTGGGGAAACTCTGCACACCATGAGGGAGCATTTCCATTGGGAGAGCCAGGATTACTCAGAATCCAAGAAAAGGCTGAAATTTCCTTTTGCCTCAGCACAGGCCCTTAGCTATCCCCCCTGTGCTTGATATTGTTGATTGTTTTTTCTGAATCCAGTCCGTCTCCAGATTCTTTACCCCCTGCACCAGTAAAGCGAGACTGATACTACAGGGTCCCAGACTCTCATAAATTTCTTTACAGAAACCCAGCTTCAGACCCAGAAACTACTTCTCGGGGCCCAAAAGGAGTTGAAGCTTGGGTTAAAGCTTCCACTGCCAAAAATCCTGTCCCCTCAGGGATTCCAGAGCTCTGGACAGATGGGGGGGAAAAAAGTTTACACTTCTGCGACTTTAGCTGTAAACATGCTTAAATATCAGCAGTATCTCATGTCATTGTTAAAGCAAAAAATGGTTACAAATATAGAAAGTCCTGACAGTAAAGAATTGCAGGATTTATTGCATGCAGTTGAACAAGTGAGAAAGCATACTCTGCATTGTGGTTTTGATTCATTACAGGCTTCTTGTCGCGCCGCAGTTACAGGCTCAGTTATTCGGAGACATGCTTGGTTGAAAGAACAAACTTTACTTGACAATGTTAAACTGAAATTATTGGATGCTCTACTACAGCATGATACTTTGTTTGGTGTTGAGGCAGAAGAGGTGTTAAAAGAAAATGGAGGATAAAGCAAAATCAATGCAAACTGTAAAAGATTTCTTACAGGTTCAGCCACCTAGATTTAGCAGAAATTGGCCTTCAAAAAATTGGTCCTTTCCAGTGTCACAGGCCACAGAGGCAGATACAGACGCCCAAGACTCGTATCTCGGCCCCAAGGCTCCTACAGACCTAAACAATGGGGTGCTTCAGCCCCCAAAGGAGAAGACAAAATCACAACATTATAGGAAACAGTCACAATGACTCCCTCTGTAAATGCCAAGCTCTTACCAGTTTACAGCACCCCTAGGGGTAAAGCTAGCGCTTTTCTTAAAATATTGGCACATGATCACCCAAGATCAGTGGGTGTTGAATGTAGTTTCTCAAGGGTATAGGTTCCACTTCCACATGCTTCCAAAACGTATGCCAAACCTGCCACAAAACCAGTGGGCAGAGGCACAAAAACAGATTGCTGCTCTTATGGATACGGGAGCTATTCAAAACGTTCCACAAGAACAGGGCCAAGGAATTTTTACTCATGATGTTTTCTAGTACCCAGAAAGGACAAAGCATGGAGACCAATACTGGACCTGTCAATCCTAAATACTTTCCTGGATGTTCCAAAATTCAAAATGTTAACACTACAACAACTCTTGCCCATGCTGGGCAAAGAGGCTTGGCTAGTTACTTTGGATCGCAAGGAGGCATACCTGCACGTCCCAATCAATCGTGCAGAAGATTCCTCAAATTTATAGCAGGCTCACTGCATTATCAGTTCTCTGTACTGCCCTTTGGCTCATCTACTGCGCCCAGGGTCTTCACAAAATGCCTGGCATCAGTAATTGCATTTTGCAGACAAAAAGGAATTCAAATATATCCCTACTTGGACAACTGCTTTATTCAAGCGGACTTTGTGGAACACAGCACTGACCTCCCAGGTACATCTGCAAGCACAATTCCTGCCAGGAACAAAAAACACACTGGCAGACGAACCAAGCAGAAATCTCATGGATCCTCACGAATGGAAGCTAAATCCACAAGTGTTCAACATGATAACAAGGGAATAGGGACGGCCAGACATGGATCTTTTTGCCTCCCCTCACAACTACCAATTACAGAAGTTTTGCACAAGGACTTATCCCTCTCAAGCATGGAAAGTGGATGCTTTATCTTTCAACTGGAAAAACATGACTGTCTATGCCTTTCCTCCGATGCCTCTTCTCACCAAGGTGCTTTTAAAAGTCAGACGAGAGGCCAAAAATTATCCTGATTGCCCCAGACTGGCCACGCCAGCACTGGTATCCAATCTTAAAGATTTTTGTCCCAAGGCCCACCTTGGCCTCTACCTCAAGTCCCTCATCTTCTGACGCAGCAAAACAATCTTTCTGCACAGTCCACTCTGAACCTTAAACCTGGCAGCATGGCAGGTAATGTAGCCACTCGAGACTGCACTTCTCTCTAAAGCTGTTATGGATGTAATTTTGGAAGCCAGGAGAACCCAGCACTAGAAAATCTTATGTGGAAAAATGGAAGATTCTGTGCTTGGAACCAGGCACAAGGCCTCGACCCTCTGGTCCCTAATATACCTCAGATTATACAATACCTGACTGAGATGTTGGACAAAGGCCTATCTTTTTCTTCTATTAAAATCCATGCCTCTGCCATTTCAGCTCATTACAATACAGATCCTTCTATTTTTTCACATACTCTACTACGACAGTACCTCAGAGGGGCAAAGAATATAATTCCCCCTAGGAGAGCACCAGTACCTACTTGGGACTTCAACTTTGTTTTAGAAAAACTAACACTACCTCCATTTGAACCAGCCAGCACAGCTGATCTAAAATTCTTGTCATGGAAAACTGCTCTGCCCCTAGCAATTACTTCAGCAAGAAGAGTTTCATAGATGTTCTTCGTTTTCCATTGCTGCAGTCCTTACTATTGGGGTATAGTCCGCATCCAGTCGGCCCGAATACCAGAGTATAAGGCTGACGTCGGTCAGGGCGCATTAGACTGACGTCAGTACGTCAGGGTACTAATGCGCATGACCGCGCCACATCCTCAGTCTTTTGCCGCGTGGTCCGATGCAGAAGCAGTTTTGAGTGCAGGTTGGCGTTCTGAAATATTTCGAAACGGAGTTTCAGACCGAATCAGAGTTGGCTAAGTACCCGTTGGGGAACATTTTGTTTTTTCTTGCCTCAGTATTTAACCGATGTCAGAAAAAGTGAATAACTGTATTTCTTGTGGGAAACAAATACCTCATAGGGATTACCATACATTGTGTATACCTTGTTTAGGGCCTGAGCACGACGTTGTTGGTTGCCGCTCTTGTGCTAGGTTTAACAAACGCACTATTAAGAGGAGGTTAGACTGTGCCAGATTAGTGTTTGGGAAGCGTTGCAATTATAAAATGCCGCCGGATGCTCCGGCGCCCGCTTCGCCCAAGAAGCGCAAGGACAAAACAGCGAAGCCTAGGGTTGATGAACCGGCAGTTCCGGACGCCGGTTCTTTATATGGCTCAGTGGAGCCAGAGGTTTTGCCAGGAGTTTCTATGGAGTCTCAGGCAGAAACTTTACTGTTACAGGATGTACCCTCTCAGGAGGCAGGCCAGGCTGAGGGGCTTCTCAGGTAACTATTCTTCCCTCTCTTCCCAAAGTAGTTAGAGCCTCTCCTTCTGTTGCCAAAACTTCTTTTAGAGGTAGGCCAACTTCAGCTTCAGTAGGGGCTTCTCCTAGCCTTCGGGTTCTGTACCTAAGAAACATATGCTTAAAATGGCAGAAGATTTGATTACTATGATTAGAGGTTCTATGGGCCCTCCTGATAAGAGGCCTAGGGTGGAACCAGAGTTTGACAGTTTTGAACAGGGTTCAGGGGCTTCTGAGTCTTCTGCGGAAGATTTGCAGGAGTATCCTCATTATTCTGATTCTGATGTGGATGATGCCACTCCTTCGGCTTCTCCTCCTGAGGATTTTTCATTTTCAGAGACTCTGCATTCCATGAGGGAGCACTTTAAATGGGAAGGCCAAGATTACTCTGATTCCAGGAAGAGGCTTAGGGAATTCTTGTTTTTACCCCAGCATAGGCCCTTAGCTATACCTCCTGTGTTGAATGTGGTGGAAGATGTTTTTGCAGAGGCTTCCCTGAACCCTGATTCTTTGCCTCCTGCTCCTGTTAAACCTGATAGGTACTATAGGGTGCCCGAAGCTCATAAGTATTTGTTTAAGAGTCCTAGGGCGGACCCAGACACTGTTTCTCAAGGGCCTAAAGGTGTTAAGGCCTCTGTGGTTAAAAATCCTGTTCCCACTGACAAAGAGGCAAGGGCGTTAGATAGGTGGGGTAAGAAAGTGTATACTTCTTCCACTCTAGCCATGAGAGCATTGAATTGTCAGTTTCACATGCTGAAATATCAAAATTTTCTCCTTTCACAATTGAAATCTAAGGTGGATGCTTTGGCGGCAGGTATTGATTGTAAAGACTTGCTGGATTTAGTTTATGTGTCTGAACAAGTGGGCAAGCATTCTTTGCAATGTGGTTTTGATGCTGTGCAGGCCTCCTCGAGGGTGGCTGCCACTAGTTCTGTTCTTCGCAGGCATGCCTGGTTGAGGGATCAAAATTTGGCTGAGCATGTTAAGACAAGGATTTTGGATGCTCCTTTACAGTCTGATGTGTTGTTTGGTTCACCTGTGGAAGCAGTTTTAAAGAAAATGGAGGACAAAGCTAAGTCTATGCAAACTGTTAAAGATTTTTTGCAGGTACAGCCAACGAAGTTTAGTAGAAATTGGCCTGCTAAGGGGTGGACATATCCTGCTTATGATTCCCAGTCTAGGGGTAGGTCTAGACGTGGTAGGGGCAGGGCTCAAGGTTCTTTTAGGCCTAGAACAGGAGTTCACCTGCTCAGACTTCTGGTGAGGGCAGGGGTCAGTCCTTTCAAACAGACCCAATGACCTGCCTTTTCAGCTGCCAGTAGATTCTCGTCTGGCAGCTCCTTTGGAAGGACGACTGTCTCTTTTCAAAGAAAATTGGGATTTAATTACTCAAGACAGATTTTATTTCCATACAATGCCCCCTTTCAAAGGCATGCCAGACGTTCCTCCTCCACAAAGAAAAGAGGCTCACAAGCAAGTTTCTCAGTTACTCCAAATGGGGCCATTCAGCCAGTCCCTGTATCAGAAAGGGGCCTAGGATTTTATTCTCATGTTCCTAGTACCAAAGAAGGGGAACACGTGGAGACTGCTTTTGGATTTATCTCTCCTCAACACTTCTCTGGACATTCCCAAGTTCAGGATGTTGACGTTACAACAGCTTTTACCCCTGCTGGGCAAAGATCACTGGATGGTAACTTTAGATCTCAAGGAAGCTTACCTTCATGTGCCTATCAGGCTAAGTTACAGGAAGTATCTGCGGTTTCAAGCTGGAGATTCTCATTATCAGTTCTCTGCATTGCCCTTTGGCTTATCTACTGCCCAGAGTATTCACAAAGGTTCTGGCTCCAGTGATAGCTTACTTCAGGCTACAAGGACTTCAAATCTATCCTTATTTAGACGACTGCCTGATTCTGGCTCAAGAAAAGGAAGACCTTCTACAGCATCTGGAATATCTTATAGCAGTGCTAAGATGCCTAGGGTATTCTGTGAACGAAATAAAGTCCAGTCTAGTACCCTCTCAAGACATGTGCTTTCTGGGTGTGAGACTGAATACAGCAGCCCAGATGGCCTTTTTAACCCCGGACAAACAAAAGAGTCTATCACTTTACTTCCATCAACTATCTCATCAGTCCGTGCTGACTGCAGAGACAGTCCTTCAAGCATTAGGGTTCATGGCATCTTGTATTCTGGTGCTTCCCAATGCCAAACTGCATATGAGGAAGTTACAATGGTATCTCAAAATGTATGGACACAGCACTGCCAGGATTTAGACACTGTCATTCAAATAATACCTTGCCTTCAAAGAGAATTTTGTGGTGGGCTCAGGAATGTCACCTAAACAAGGGACTCTCTGTGACCCGGCCAGAGGCGAGTCAGATTTTACCGACAGATGCCTCGGACATTGCTTGGGGAGCTCATCTAAATGGAAAGTGGATACAAGACAAGTGGCCTGCCAGACTACAGCATCTACATATCAACATGAAGGAGATGTTAGCAGTCCAGTTCGCATTACTGGCTTTCAAGGAGTTACTTCTTCCAGGGCAGGTGTTGATTCTAACAGACAACACAACTGTCATGTGGTACTTCAACAAACAAGGGGAACACATTCTTATCCTCTATGCAGGCAAGCAATGATTTTATGGGAGACTGCACGCTTGCACCTAACTCTTCAGGCAAGGTTTCTGCCAGGAGCACAGAACTCCTTAGCAGATGTGTTAAGCAGACAAATCATGGATCCCCACAAGTGGAAACTGGATCTTCATGTATTTCAGAAATTGACAGTGTCATGGGGAACTCCAGACATAGATCTGTTCGCTTCTCCACTAAACCACCAGCTGCCACAGTTTTGCACAAAGGGGTTTCATCACACAGCTTGGAAAGTGGATGCTCTGTCTTTCAGTTGGACAAACCTTCATGTGTATGCCTTTCCACCTCTGCCTCTTCTTCCAAAGGTACTGTTAAAGGTCAGACAGGACAGGCCAAGGATGATTTTGATAGCTCCAGATTGGCCTCGGCAACACTGGTACCCTCTACTACGGAGTCTGGTAAAGAAGCCTCCATGGCCTTAACCTTTGATTCCACATCTGTTATCCCAGCAGGACGGTCATCTGCTCAATGTCAAGCTTCACTCTCTTCATCTGACAGCCTGGCATATTCTGTGTTGAAACACAGCAGGTCTCAACTTCCTCAACAAGTTTTAAATGTGATTATGGAAGCTAGAAGACCTAGTACAAGGAAAGTGTACGCAGCAAAATGGAAGAGATTTTTATTTTGGAGTAAAGCAAAGAATTTGGAGATTTCTGAGCCTAATTTGAGTATGGCTCTTCAATATCTTACTGAGTTACTGGACAAGGGTCTGTCCTTCTCTTCCATTAAGATTCATGCTGCAGCAATCTCAGCTCACTATGATTGTGACCCACCATTATTTTCGCATCCTTTGTTCAAGCAGTTTCTTAGAGGGCAAAAATATAAGACCTCACGTAGAGCTCCTACTCCTGCTTGGGATCTCAATTTTGTGTTGGAAAAACTTACTCTACAACCTTTTGAGCCTGCGGCTACTGCTGAATTGAAATATTTGTCATGGAAGACTGCTTTTTGTTGGCTATTACTTCTGCAAGAAGGGTGTCTGAGTTGCAGGCCCTTATGGCAGTCGAGCCCTTTTGATTTTCCATAAGGATAGGGTATCATTACGTACTAATCCTTCCTTTATGCCTAAGGTGGTTTCTAGTGTGGCTTTAAACCAAACTATTCATTTGCCTACTTTTTATGCAGACCCCCAAAATAAAGGGGAAAAGATTTTGCATACTTTAGATGTACACAGGCAATTGCGTTATTACTTAAGCAGGACTAAGGATTTTAGGCAGTCTCAGCAGTTGTTTGTTTCTTTTGCTTTGAGTTCAGGGCAAGCCTGTGTCAAAACAAACTATTTCTAGGTGGATTGGCTTTTGCATTGCATTTTGTTATTCCCATCATGGCAAGGAGGTTCCAGCTGGGATTAGGCCTCATTCCACTAGGGCTACTGCCACTTCAACAGCATTTCTGAGGTGGCCACTAAGGATATTTTGGAAGCAGCTACTTGGAGTTCAGTGCATACTTTCTCTAAGCATTATCACCTTCCTATCTACTCTAAGTCTAGGGCTGGTTTTGCCACAGCTGTTTTGCAAGGCATGTTGTCAGCTCCTGCTTCTTTATGATTTGCCAGCCTCCGTTACCTCTGCTTTGGGATTCTACCCAATAGTAAGGACTGCAGCAATGGAAAACGAAGAACATAGTACAGTTTTGTACCTACCATAAATGTAGATGTTCGAGGATTCCATTGCTGCAGTCCAATTTACCCTCCCTCCTTCCCCTCTGTGTTAGGGGTGGTTGTGTAGGTGAGTTTACCTGCTTATGTTTTTATATATATTGTTCATGTTTTGGTGCAGGTATTTTGGGCCTTGTCTTTTTAGGGTCTTCTGACATCTGGGGCAAGAAAAGACTGAGGATGTGACGCCGGTCATGCGCATTAGTACCCTGACGTACTGACGTCAGTCTAATGCGCCCTGACCGACGTCAGCCTTATACTCTGGTATTCGGGCCGACTGGATGCGGACTATACCCCAATAGTAAGGACTGCAGCAATGGAATCCTCGAACATCTACATTTATGGTAGGTACAAAACTGTACTTTATAGGCATTGATGGCTGTGGGACCTTTCCTCATTTTTCACCAGGGCAGAGTTTCTCTAAGGACGAACCCAACATTCATGCCAAAAGTAGTCTCCAATGTGGCCTTAAACCAAACTATTCATTTGCCTACTTTCTACCCAAATCCCCAGAATAAAGGGGAAAGACTTCTGCACTATTTGGATATACACAGGCAGCTACGATTGTACTTGGACAAAACAAAAGCTTTCTGAAAAACTGAGTAACTGTTTGTAGCATATGCTGCAGGATCACAAGGAAAAACCTATTACAAAGCAGGCAATCTCCAAATGGATAGGACACTGCATCCACTTCTGTTATGCACAACATGGCAAATCTATGCCTAAGGGCATTAGGCCTCATTCTACCAGAGCAGCAGCCACTTCAGCAGCTTTCCTCAGAGGGGTACCAACCAAAGACGTATTAGAAGTTGCAACCTGGAGCTCAGTGCACACTTACCAAGCACTACCACCTACCTCTCTACTCCAAATCCAGAGCAGGCTTTGCCACTGCAGTTCTGCAGGGCTCGTTAGCCTCGCCAAATCTAATCTAGACCCTGCCACCCTTCCTCAGCTTTGTGATTCTACCCAAGTGTAATGACTGCAACAGTGAAACACGAACATAGTATAGTTGTGTACACTTACCATAAATGTAGATGTTCGAGTGTATTCACTGTTGCAGTCCTGGTTACCCACCCACCATCCCCCTCTTTGCTGGGACTTTTCTGTACTTCTCTAATCTATACAACTTATGTGGTGTATTTGCTTTTAGTAGAAGGAAATGTTTTTAGTAATATATGCATGGTTGGTTGTTATATTTTTATCTTTACAGCCTTCATATCTGGGGGCACCTGACATCTGGGGCAAGAAAAACTGAAGAAAATGGCGTCTGTTGCAGCTTTTATACCCCTGGTGCACTGTTCTCAGGGATGAGGCGACAGCAACCGACGCCGGACCAAGACTTTGGAACTCTGGCCGACTACGGGTCACCTGCCAGCAAGATAACCCAAGTGTAATGACTGCAACAGTGAATACACTTAACATCTACATTTATGATAGGTACACAACTGTACTTTCTCTGTGCTTCCCTTTGGCTTACCTACTACTCCCAGAGTTTTCACAAAATGTCTCTCCTGCCTTTGCTTTTTGCAGATAAAGAAATATTCAAATTTACCCATACTTAGATGACTGCCCGATTCAGGCAGACAGGAAAAGCTGCTTCAGCACCTGACCTTTGTAAAGGACCTACTGACTTCTTTGGGGTATACTATCAATAAAAAGAAAGCAAAACTAGTCCCCACACAAAAAAATGTATTCCTGGTAGCAAGCCTGGACACAGCATCCCAGATGGCGTTCCTTCCTCCAGAAAAACAAGCCTACCTGACGGGCTACTTCTCTCGACTAGCCACCAGAACCCAGTTATTTGCAATGAAAATCCTGCAAGCTCTAGGGTTCATGGCCTTCTTGCATTCTACTCCTTCCGTATGCCAGACTGCATAGGAGGAAATACACTGGTACCTAAAAAGCTTTTGGTGTCAGCACTGTCAAGACCTGGAAACTCTTAAAATAATGATACCTTGTCTAAGGAAAGATTTTCTTTGGTGGGCAGCAGTATGCAACCACAACAAGAGACTTCCCTTCTCGTAACCCCATGCTGCCCAGACCCTCCCCACAGATGCATCAGACTATGCATGGGGTGCTCACCTGGACGGCAGGTGCATTCAGGGCCAGTGGAGCCCAAATCAAATACATCTGCACATCAACCTAAAAGAGATGTTAGCTGGCAGCTTTCAGACCCCTACTCTTCCCGGGGCCTCTGCTGATCAAAACAGACACCACTACAGTGATGTGGTATATCAACAAGCAGGGAGGGACTCTCTTATCCTCTCTGCAGTCTCGCCATGACACTTTGGCACACAGCTTCAGCCATACAACACCTGTTAGTACAATTCCTGCCCGGCTCTCTAAACTCACTGGCCGGCAACTTAAGCAGAAACCTACTAGACCCACACAAGTGGCAGCTAGACTACAGAACCTTCACCCTTGTAACCCATAAATGGGGCACACTGAAATTAGACCTCTTTGCCTATCACTCCAGCTCAGCAAATTCCAGGTCTTGCTGTGAGGTTTCCTGGGCCAGAAAGTGGATGCTCTACCCTTCCAGTGGGTAAACCTCTCTGTCTATGCATTTTCCCCCTCTACCACTCATTTCAAGGGTACTGCTCAAAATAAGTGAGGGAAAACCAAGGGCAATCCTGATTGCCGCAGACTGGCCACGCCAGCACTGGTACCCACTGCTGCGCAGCTAGTCACCCCTGCCATCATGGTACCTGCCTCGGATTCCAACACTCCTGACCCAAACAAATTAATTTATGCATCCCCAATTGTAGACCCTCAACCTGGCAGCCTGGCTTATTCCCTGACCTCTCAAGCTGCCAGCCTAAGCACAAAACTTCTAGATGTTCTACGTAAGGCCACACGCCCCAGCACTAGAAAATATTGTGCTGACAAGTGGAAAAGCTTTTGCACCTGAATCCCAGGCTAAGGGAGCCGGAATGGCACATCCCTCCCTACCGCTCATCCTGGATTACCTGGCAGACCTACTACACAGGGGTCTATCCTTCTCTTCTCTTCCATTAAAATTTATGCCTCCGCCATGTTTGCTTATTTCAGTACAGAGCCACTGCTATTCACACCCTCTTATCAATCAGTTCCTAAGAGGTGCTAACAACTTAAGGCCACCCAGAAGAGCTCCTACGTCAGCTTGGGACCTTAACATTGTGTTGGAAAAGCTCACCCTGCCCCTTTTTGAAAACTGCAGCTTCAGCAGTGTTACAATTTCTCTCTTGGAAGACAGCATTGCTTCTGACCATCACTTCAGCTAGAAGATCAGAGCTACAAGACTTATGGCTGTGGAGCCCTTCATCATTTTCCATGCTGACAGGGTCTCCCTCAGGACTAACCTGTCCTTCATGCCTAAAGTGGTGTCCAGTGTGGCTCTCAACCAATCCATTCATTTGCCCACCTTTTTTCCCAACCCACAAAATAAGGGGGAAAGTATTCTGCACTTTAAAGATGTGCACAGACAGCTCAGATTCTACCTGGATAGGACTAAATCCTTTAGAAAAACTGATCAATTGCTAGTCTGCTTCACTGAAGGAGCCGAAGGCAAGGCCATATTGGAATAAACATTCTCCAAATGGATAGCACACTAATCCATTTTTGCTACAAACAGCATGGGAAACCACCCCCAAAGGGGGGTCAGGACACATTCCACAAGAGCAACCTGCACCTCTGCAGCTTTTCTCTGAGCGGTCCACACCAAGGGCATCCTGGAGACTGCAACATGGACATCTGTTCATACCTTCACCAAGCATTATCACCTGCTTATCTTCTCCAAATCCAGGGCAGGCTTTGCCACCGCAGTCATGCAGGGCATCCTAGCCAAACCCCAGTCTTCCAACATTTTCTTCAGCTTTGGGAATCGACCCAAATGTGATTACTGCAACAGTGAAACACGAAGAACATAATACAGTTGTGTACACTTACCATAAATGTAGATGTCTGAGTGTATTGACTGTTGCAGTCCTGGCTTCCCTCCCTCCATCCTCTCTCCGTCTCTCCGTCTCTCCGTCTCTCTCTCTCGCCTTACAAGGAAATTTGGTCTTTATTTTCTACTGGTGGTGTCCCTCCACCATAACCTAGCTCCCTATTGGCAGTTCCTGACAGGGCAAGAAAAACTGATGTAATGGTGTTGGCTGCCTGTTTTTATAACACCGACAAACCTGATGTCAGTCCTACAGTAACAGACATAGAAATACTAAACCTCTGGTATTATGGCTGACTTGAGGGCTACCCCTGGCAGGATAGCCCAGATGAGATGACTGCAGCAATGAATACACTCAAACATCTACATTTATGGTAAGTGTACACAACTGTACTTTCTCCCTTCTTTTGCAAATGACCATGGGCAATTACCAGAAGTTTCTTGACAGACTAGACCTCCTACTTGCTGAAGAAAAGGGGTGCTTGATACAGCCAAGCCGTTAATCAACTTCAGTTGACTGCCTGGATGATATGGTCTTAATTCCTTTCAGGCACCTGTTTACTGAGTCCATGCAGAAGGTACAAATTAGGGTAATAAAGCTTGCTGCTAGAAGATTTTCTAATGTGTGGCAGCAGCATAAACAGCACCCATTCAGGGCTAGTTTTCTGATTATACAGTGTGAGCTACTTTCATATATGGCCTTTCTTATTCCTCTGTCAGGGTTACTTATCAGCTGTCAGCATGTTTTCCCATGGAGCCTCCTCTTTCATTGCAGTCTCATGTTAAAATGTTCTTCAAAGTTTTGCATAAGAGGCCTCCAAGATAACTGGTGGCTCTTCCTTGATCTTTTTGTTTGAGAAGTTAACATTTGCTCTATTTAAGCCACTTAATCTGTCTAACTTGAAGTTCTTAACATGGAAAACAGTTTTACTGATGTCTCTGACCTCTGCTAGAAGGGTATCAGAGTTGCAAACCCTTATTGTGAGCCAACCCTTATTGTGAGTCAACCCTATCTTGTTTTTCCATATGTAGAGATGAACAAGTAGCAACTTCTAGAATTGCAGTTTCCAAAAAGGAATAGTTGAAGCCATGGTCTGTGGGCCTTGACCTTGCCTGGAGTTTTGCAATTGTGTGTATAACAAAAGGTTATAGCTTTGGACATTTGGAAATGGTCTGTTTTGACACAGGTTGTCCCTTGTTAGCTTCATAAGAGCTAATCCTTTTAATGTCTAAAGTGATATCCAAGTTTACTTTAAACCAGACTATTAATCTGCTGGTTTTTCTTTCCTGAATGTAAGATGTGGGAGAATGGATACTCCATACCTTGGATGTCCACAGAATTCTGGTACTACATTGACGGAGCTAAATCTTTCAGATGTTCAGATCACTTGTTCAGATGTCCTTTATTTAGTTAACTCCTTGAACGGAGTCAGTTTGAAATTAACCTCAATGCTCTACTGATTTTCTTTTTTCTTACAAGTGGCTTGTTGTGGAATACAAGATTGACAATGCATACTGTGCAGTCAGTAATATATAACCGGTTGGAGTAGCAGTGATAGAGATGTAGCTCCACCAAACATGGTAGAGAAACAACAAATTCACTAGAAAAATCAATTCACCATTGCAAGCTGTAGTCAGGCTGAGTAAATGTTTGTTACATCCAAATAAGTCCAAAACTGCTGTTCATAAAAGCAAGAAATATTTGTTGTAGAACACAACAAACTGAGCGCTTTCACCCACTATAAACCTAGGGAATCATCAGTGTTAAAAATAGCACATCACTCTATCCTTAAATAAGGTAAATCAAACACCATTGACCCTTACCTAATGTAACTGCGTAAAGACGTGCACCATATCATAAAATTAATTCTGACCTCCCACCTCTTAACAAGGTCCTTATAAATATGAATGTCTAGGTAATCCAGTACTTTTTAGTTAATCTTATTGGTAAATCTCAAAGTAGTGGTTTTACTTATGTAATCCAAATATTCCACAAATGGTCCTTATGGTAGTAATATTGACGTAGGTGTTAGTCAGACACTACCACACAAGGCTTCATGAAAAAATCCATGCCTTCCTTATGTGGTATTGTTGTAAATAAATTAATCATGTCTACTGTTATAAAAAACGCATTTTCATCATAATCAGTGTTTACCATGATGGAAATGCTTAAAAATAATTTTGTACTTCGAAGAATTGTTTCAGCAAAGGTCTGATGTAGCAATGGGTGCAAAATGTGCACTCATTTATGCTAATTTAGTCTTGGTAGAGTGGGAAAAAGTCCACATTCACTTCATACGTGAAAAACATTTTGAGGTATGTTAGATTTTTAGATGACATACTGATTTTGTGGAAAGTAAAAGAGGAACAGTTTGTGGAATTTTTTGATTATATAAGTAAAACCACTACTTTCATAGTTAATCTTAGTGGTAAATCTCAAGAAAGTATTGATTACCCAGACATTAATAAGATCCTTTTAAATATGAATAAGAGGTGGGGGGTCCAACATGTGCAAAAAAAGTTATTCTAATGCAGTGTTGCATTATGATAATCATTCCCCACACCAAAAAAGTGTTATCAAAGGTCAAATGGTCAGATTTTCAAGGTTAGCCAGTGATGACGCTAATTTTCTTACCGAATTACAAACTGTGGGTTGTTTTTGGATAGAGGTTACCCCGTGGATCTTCTAAAGAAAGTTAAAAAAAGAAAAAATCCCAAGGCAACAAAAATTTGCACCCATTTTAAAAATGGGTTTACAGGTTAACTTTGACGAGTGATGTTAAAAAGAATAGACAAGGAGCTTTGGTTGTAAAGTACAATAATTCTTGTGGGCAATATATAGTTGACATACTCTTACCACTGGAGTGTGTTTTGTTCCCATGAATTGGTTTCTAAGCTTGGGGACAGACCTGCTGTAACATATTCTAAGGGCAAAAGCCTGAAAAATTGGTTTGAAAGGTAGAATAGGTCCACATACAAACACATAAATCTAAATTTAAAAATGCCTAAATGTGGTTGTTGAATGTGCAAATTTAATGATAGTCCCTATATTGTCATTCTTGGATACAGCAAACAGTTATGTTGTCCCGGGAAGTGTAACTGTAATACAGATTATGTAGTTTATGTAGCTTCCTGCATTTCCTGTATGGCATTCTGTGTATGGAAAACTACTAGAAAATTGAGGGAACATATGGCAGAACACACGAGATGTAAAAAAAAAGATAAGAAAACCACTAATTCTACCAAATGCACCATTTTTACAAAAAAATTATTTTTTTATTAGAGTGCAAATGAATAATTGTGGGGGAGGATGCAAAAATTGTAATATAAAGAACTGGCATGGCAACTAAGATTGAATGCCATGGCTAGCCCTGCTATTAATAAAGCTTGTTCCATTAGTGTGTTGAAGCTAAGAGCAGTTAAAATAGTGGCTTTGACACTGCTAGTATAACGCAATGTTTTTATTATAAGGTATCCATATACCTGTAACTTATAAGGTTTTAAAGTGTAAATTTTCACATGTATTTTTTTTCTCAGAATGAATTTTTTATGATGCATGTCTTTAAGTAGTTACATTAGGTAAGGGTCACCTGTGTTTGATTTTTCCTTTAAGGATTGAGTGATGTGCTATTTTTAACACTGATGATGCCCTAGGTTTATAGTGGGTGAAAGCGCTCATTTATGTTCTACAATATTTATTGCTTTTATAAACAGCAGTTTTGGACTTGTTTGGATGTAACAAGCACTTAATCAGCCTGACTCTACAGCTTGTAGTGGTGATTTTTTTTGTTTTTTCTAGTGATAGAGACGTGCCCGACAATTTTGAATGTCATTTTAGCAGTTAAATTGTAGCAAGAATAGTCGAAGGGCAAAAATTTTGTGCATAATCTAACAGTATTCCTGTAAAAAAGATTGAGATGACATGCAGCAGGTTTACTGATCAACATTATTGCAGAACTATCCAAGATATTATGAATCTAGAATCTACATGTCATATTAACAGGTTGGCGTTGGATACTTGTTTAAGAAAATGTTCTCTTTAAATGTGGCTGCTGCTGTTAGATACAAATACAGGGACTACAGCAGAAGGTGCTGCTAGTTTAAACAGTGCTGTTAGTGAAGAAATATCTAAAGTAAACTAATACTGTGTGCATTTTCTGTGATCCAGAACTGATGTTTGAGGCATATGAAGCTGTTGGTGTCTTAGTGTGTGTTGAGATGCTGTTAGACACGGTTAGGTTGTTTTTATTTTACATTTGTTGACCGGGCTAGTCCAGCTGGATATATGTCCATTTTCAGTGGAGGCCCGGGGAGAAAAGCTCCATTAGTTAAAACAAGATTAGAGAATACAAATACACAACAAACAAAAGCATTAAGCATAAAAGATGAGAAGATTTTAGTATAAGTAATATACATCTAGGAGTAAAAAAAATATCCATAACACGAAAAAATTCATGGAAATGATTAAATACTTTCAGTATGGAAATTTGATAGTATCAAAACATAGAGAGAATCATACATTGTCTTGAAAATAAGGTAGACAACATAATTTTTTTTGTTTTATTATATACAATATATATGAGATCAGTTATATCTGCAAGGATATGATGTCAGAGGAAGTCAGTCAGGATACTGTAGCAGAGAAGGAAGTATTGTGGTAGAGGGAAGGAAGAAGGAAGGTTAGTCAGGGTTGGTACAGGAGCAAAGCCAGTATTTATTGAGATGGATTTCCAGTTGAGTGGAAGAGTGGCCAAAGAGGTGATATTTGATGGGAGGTTGTTCCATATTTTGCCAACTGAGTTGGAAAAGAGGCAATTACCTGCAGAATTAATGGGTTTGGTACTAACTAGTAGTTTGTCTGTCTGAAGAACGTAGTTTCAGGTTGTTGTAGGGAGTCAAGAGATTACTGAGTATTGGTGTTTTTGATGGTTGATGTAGAATTTTGTGAGCTATTAAGAGCTGGGTAAGAGACAAATCTGAAACTTTTCTGACAGGTTATATAACAGACAAGTCTGACAACAAATATCTATACTTGGCTCGAGAAGCAGCTTGACACCGATTGGCAACGTGGCAAACGAAATCTGGGGTAACAGGGAGAGGGGAAAGTATACTTTCCTAAAAAAAAGTATACTTCCCTATACTTGCCTGAAAGCCTCCTTAAGAAAAGAGATGCATGTGTTGGTTACTGTTGAAAAGCTACCATCAGAATTTGAAGCTTTTTCCTAGTAATATTACAAGTTGTAGCGGAAGGTTCTCTAGTTTTGCACAGTAATATATGGAGTACATTAAGACTTAATATGTGGTATAAAAAAAAAAATTGCAAGGTGAACAGTTAACTGCATTTTCCTTTCATGTGAAGATACCCTGCCCTACATCCCATGCAGCTTTTGCCCAGATATTCAAAAGAAGTTTTAAAAACAAGGATGAGCCATTAAGCATTCGGGACCGAAGAAGGTTTGCTTGCATCAGCAAGCCTTTACAAATGAAGCTAGTCTCCAGCAGTTGGGCATTGCCTGGTGTGACTAGCCTCAGTAGACTTGCCTGAGCCGTTTTTCAGTATTGTTTGCTGTTCACCAGTAACATATCAGTTCTGTCCTGCCGTGAGATATTAGACTTGAATGCTGAATCGTTTGTCGTTTGCACCCTTAATCTTTTTTTCCCCATTTTCTGTTCTGTACTTTCTTGCTTATGTTTTGACTGCTTCCAGGTTACTAAATCTAAAATGTGTTTGCTGCATGGTTCTACAAAAGAAATGTTAAAACTGTGGAGGTTTTCCGGATTAGTACTTCTGATAATTTAGTATTTAGCACATAAGTGACTTTAGAAGTGTTTAGTTGAATAGGAGTACCTCTTGTTTTCTGTAACCTGATCAAAATCTGAATGTAAAAACAGATGGTCTGCCAATAAATTAAAATTTTGTCCAAGGTTTGCAAAATACAGTTTTGCTCGTTTAGAAAAAAATGTATCTTTGTTGCATCTCTTGTTTGGGCATCTGTCTAAAGCCAGAGATTGCCTGCCTATCTGGTTTTGCTTTATTTGGATTTTTTGTCATGTTTAGCCATACTGTGTGTACACACTAAGATGTTTAGTCCATATTGGAACCCAAATGCCAATGTACCCACCCGTGACCTAACATTTACTGCCCATGTGCATAATTAAGCATCTGATATTGTAAATCCTCGTTCAGCCATTACGTATGGGTATCGTTCTGACCTTGGAACAGAGCCAGCAATCTTCCAAGCTCGTGTCAGCTACAAACTCTCGAGCTAAACTCTTACCCATAATTCCCCTCTCCCTGTTACCCCAGATTTCGTTTGCCACGTTGCAATTCGGTGTCAAGCTGCTTCTCTTGAGCTAAGTATAGATATTGGTTGTCAGACTTGTCTGTTATATAACCTTTCTGTCAGAAAAGTTTCAGATTTGTCTCCTACCCTGTCGCATTTAACAACCATATTTTCTTGAGTTTTCTTCTCTTTACTCTGCTCTTTTTACCACGAGGTATTTTCTCCCTTACCATCGTTGGTAATCCCTTCCTTTTCATTACCTTTAGGTATTCTTTCGTACCATTGCTGGTACCCTTTCTTCTGTCTTTTTTTTTTTTTTCTGTCATGGCAGATAAAAAAGGTAGTCCAGAATTTAAAAGGTGTTCCGATTGTGGGCACAAATTACCTAGATCAGATGCGCACACTCTTTGTGCGTTTTTTGCTTGGGTGTGTCCCACTTAACTGCTGACCCGACCTGTGGTATTTGTAATGTTTCCAATAGAACTTTGAAAGGAAAAATAAGTTGTTGCTGAAGGGACTTCTCAAATCCCCCTTTTTGGAGGCTATTTCTGGGTCAGAGGCTTCAACTCCTCCTAGAGCCCATAAGAAAATTTTGGATGATCCTACTAAGGCCAAGTCTTTGCCTTCGTCTGCGGCTGTGGACTCCCGCCAATCAAGACCTAAGAAGGCTAAGGTTTCTGCTTCGGAGCTCACTCAGTCGGCCCCAGTGCTTTCGGTGCCTAGACCTTCGGCGCCGTCAGTGATCTCGACTCAGTCTTCTCCTGTAGCCTTTACTAGATCTGATACCAAGGGGCTCCTCGGTTCAGACTATTGTGACTACTACACCAGCACCGACTGTTCAGTCGGAGCAGACCTTGACCATGTCGGCTCAGTCATCTTTCTTGGAACCAGCTGTTGTTGGCACCAGTTTTGTCGGTTCCAGCTTCGGTACCGCTAACCACTTCGGCACCGATCCTTTTGTGACTGCAGACTGTGACCTCAGCACTGATTTCCTCGGGGCAGACTCCCATAATCCAGTCTCTCTCAGCACCTTTCTCTGTGCCGACTGGTGAGGTGGGCACCGAGCTTGTTTCTTCTGTGGACAGACCTGTTTCTCCATCAGTCTCCGTGAGGTCCACTAGAAGCCTTTCTGAACACGACGTGTTGCGTCTTGAGGACAAGTGTTTCTGGCCAGAGAGGTATCCTGCCCCCCAGGATGTATCCTTCCTTGGGAGGTGATCACCCATTGTCAAAGACCTCTACTTATTCTCCTTCATTGCCTTTGAAGTCCATTGATTATAGGACAGTCTTCTCCTGCTACGGTTCCCTTTATTGATCTCACTAAGGAACCGCAGTTGCCTTCATGGCAGGAGAGTTTTGCTATGACCCAGGATGACAGTATGCCACGCGGAATTTGTTTCACAGCCATCTGAGGACTCTGGGTTGGCAGGCTGAGCCATTTAGGGGAGGGGTGACCCCTGTCCTGGACACTCACCCCTCTTCAGGTAGACCAGCCTTTCAACTGATGGAGAAGGCTCTGGCTTTTGCTGGCGATACTGTGCTGTCTATCCCCCTGCCCTCCTCTGGTCCACTGTGTTCACAAGTCTCACCTAGTGGACACCGGGCGCAAGGGCCTCAGGACATACTCCCACAGGAAACCCCCATTCAGTTGTCTTCCCCAGCTTCTCCCTCTGAGGAAGTTCACCATAAGTTCGTGTAAGAGAAAGCACATGGACTCCACAGGAGTCCCTCACTGAAGACAGACTTTGAGGGGGAAGGATCCCCTTGGTCACCCTCTGAGGTATCTTTTGGTGATATCCTCTAAATCCTTAAACAGAGAGGTGACTGGCAGCCCTGTAATACGACCTCTGAGGAGTCTGTGTTCCTGCAGGCTTATTGCGCCCGGCCCCCTACCTCCTGGGTTACTCCACCTGCCGATGAACTTGTCCGGCTCATCGTGCAGCGTGTGTGGAAGGCTCCTGACACTGTCGAGGCTATTCCTCGGAGGCCAGTTAAAATTGTCTCCTCCTGCTACGGATCCCCATTGGTCTAAAGGTATTGCTGTGGATGCTCTGGTGGTGGCGGCTGCAACCAAAAAGGATCTGGCGGAAGAAGCCAGACTGTCCTCCCACCTAACAGAGTTACGGGCACTGGACAGGATAGGGAAGCACACCTTTGCATCAGCGACCTTTGCTATCAGGTCCCTGAATTATATGGCACACTTTACCAGGCTTCAAAGGGAGTTGATTTCCGAGCTCTCTGAAACAGTGGCTGGTGCCGTGTCTGAGGTCCGTGACAGTGGCCTCTCAGCTGGCCACCATTGAGTCAATATCTAACTTCTCCATGCGACTGATATCTCGCGCATCAGCAGGAGCAGCTAGAGAGGTGGGTTCAGCTGTGGTCTTGAGATGACGAGCCTGGATGCGCTTCTGCAATTTCGCGGAACCCTTTAAGGCTTCCTTTCTTAATGCTCCCATTGAGGCCTCTTCGTTGTTTGGATCCAAAGTTAAAAGCACACTGGCCAGATGTGAACAGGATGGTAAGACCCTTTCTGCCGTAGGTGTCCGTTATTCCCCTCAACATGCTTTCAACCAAAACTAAGAGTGGGAAGATGTGGTTCAAGAAATCTCGGGGTCTTTTCCGTGACACACAGGCTGAATTCTCCCTTAGAGGCAGAGGGGGAAACTCACAGGGGGAAGACTCCCCTTTCTGGGCAGAGGGGGGTCCATGTAACCAGGGTTCCAGGGGCTCCTTTCCTGGCCAATCCTACCAGCACTCCTGAAGAGCGGCCCAACTCCTTTCCTCTGGAGGTGGTTGGGGGTCATTTCTCCTTGTACCCTTCTGCCTAGCTAGCCATCACCACTGATTCTTGGGTACAAAGGATTATAACCAGAGGTTATCCTGTCCCCTTCGATCTTTGTCCTGTCTCTTCAAAAAAACTTCCCGACGTTCCACCCAGTCAGCGAAGAAGCAGCACTAGAAATAGAAAAGCTGCTAAGAAAGAGTCATCCAAATAGTCCCTCCAGACCAGATAGGATCCAGATTCTACTCTACTATTTTTGGTGCCAAAGAAAACTGGGGACTGAGACCAATTGTGGATCTCAGTGTATTGAACAAGTTTGAGAGAGTACAAAAATTCCAGATGGTCACAATACAGTCTATCGTCCCACTTTTGGAAAAAGACAATTGGATGTGCTCGATATATCTTCAAGATGTGTACTACCACATAAGTGGACAGGCCATCAGGAAGATTTCTGCACTTCCAGGTGGGAGCCAGTCACTACCAGTTCAGAGTACTGCCCTTCGGACTCTCTGCAGCCCCCAGAGTGTTCAAAGTGCATGGCAGTCGTCGCACCTCACTTGCGACTACAAGGATTCCAGGTGTTTCCATACCTAGATGACTGGCTCATTTCCACCCCCACCCGACATCTATTGGAAAGAAGCCCTGGCATACTCTCTCCTCGCTGTACAAAGGCTAGGCATAACCATAAACTGGCAAAAATCCAATCTCATCTCAGTCCGCAGAATTCATAGGGGTCATCTTGGATACAAAGAATTGCAGAGCATCCATTCCAGAGCACAGAATTCTAAGGATAAAGCAACAACTGATCCCAATCCTTTCAAGGGAGAAATCCATAGCTCACTCTGTCCTACAGCTGTTGGGTTCCATGGCAGCTTCCATCACCATTGTTCCCCTGGCCAGGTTTCATATGAGGCTTCTACAATGGCTACTGCTTACCCAATGGTATTCTTTTCAGCATCCTCTCTCAGCCAAGATTAGAGTAACCCACAGGTGCAAACAGGGCTCAAATTGTGGATGACCCACAACCCATCACAATGGTCTCACCCTTTCTCCCCCCAGCAACCCAAGGCTACAGTGACCACAGACACCTCCCTGATGGGGTGAGGGGGGGGGCTATGTCAGGGACACAGTCCAAAGCACTTGGTCCGAATTGGAGGCCCAACTGCATATAAATGTTCTAGAGCTGAAGGTGGTGCTTCTGGCATTGCAAGCATTCCACCCCACGCTGCAGTCTGGGACAATTGCAATTCAATCAGACAACATGGCGGTGGTCTGGTATATCAACAAACAAGGTGGAACCAAATCTTACCTCCTTTGTCAAGAGGCTATGAGGATACGGCAATGGGCGAAGGCTACCAACTGTTTTCTTCTAGCAACGCACATTCCCGGAAGTTCCAACGTGATAGCAGACAGACTCAGCAGGTGCATTCTACAACCTCATGAGTGGTCCCTGAATCCCTTGATAGTGGAAATCTTCCACCGCTGGGGCTGTCCTTGCTGCGACCTCTTTGCATCCCCGACCAACTACAAATGCAGCAACTACTTCATCCTGATTCCCCCTCCAGGACAGTCACACAGGGATGCTCTAGTTCAGGATTGGCCCTCTGGTCGTCTTTATGCATTTCCACCTTTTCCCCTCATTCCCCAGTTTCTGAAGAAAGCCAGTCAGTTGAAGAGCAAGGTGATCCTCGTAGCACCATTTTGGTCTCGACAGATTTGGTTCCCCTTTCTGTGGCCTCACCTGCTAGATCAACCATGGATTCTCCATCCAACCCCGGAGTTGATCTCACATCTGCAGAATCTGATTCATCCCAACTTGGACAGCCTGAAGCTCACAGCTTGGCTCCTCCAATTCCCTTGATTGCCAGGCAGAATGATCTTTCTTTACCAGTACGGGACATTCTTCTTGCATCTCATACATCTTCCACTAAACTTATCTAAGCAAGTGAAAAAGATTTGCCTGTTGTCTGAAAGAAAAACAAGTAGATCCCTTACGGCACCAGTGTCTAATACTAGAGTATCTGGCCGACTCCTATTTCAATCGGGGTCTGTCAGACTCTACCATTAGAGCTCATTTGGCTGCAATATCTAATTTCCATGAAGGTGTCCAAGACTCCTCTCATGTCACACAAATTATGCAAGACCTTCATAAAAGGTGTGAATCATTTGAAGCCCCCTTTTAGAGAACTTATTCAGCCATGGGACCTGTCGTTAGTTCTAGAAGCTCTGACAATGCCACCCTTCGAACCAGCTTCTTGCGACCTCAAATATCTGTCATGGAAAACCTTGTTTTTGGTCACCATTACTTCTGCTAGATGTATCTCTGAGCTTCAAGCTTTATGCATCAAGAGTCCATGCTTGATGCTTCAGTGTCTTTGAGAACTAATCCTTCATTTCTGTCAAAAGTGATCTCTGAAATGTCCATTAACCAAACCATTGAATTGCCAGTTTTCTTTCCCAATCATTCAAATAGAGGAGAGTATTGCCTACATACCCTAGATATTCACAGGCAAATCCGCTTTTACTTGAACAGGACTAGGTCCTCTTGTAAATCTGACCAATTATTTTTGGCCTATTCTGGACCTAGATTAGGATCTGCTGTTGCTAAGGTCACATTAGCTAGATGGTTGAAAGACTGTGACCTTCATTTATACACAACGTAATATTTCATTGCCTACTACCATGAAGGCTCATTCAACAAGTTCTGTGGCAACATCTGCTGCCTTCCATGCCAGAGCTTCTTTATATGACATCTGTGTAGCTGCAACTTGGGCTACACCTCCTACTGTCATCAGTCATTACAAATTGGATTGGCCTCCAGGGGAAGAGCATCTTTTGGTTCTGTGGTGCTCAGGAATGTCTTTCCATGAGAGCCTCCCAGGAATAGAGGTAGCTGGGGACTCTGTCCCATACGTAAGGAATGAACGAAAATTAACTATCCGATAACGAAGTTATGTCTTACCATAATGTTCCATCTGTATTGTTGATCCTCGTTCAGTCATTACGACCCTCTCCCCTCCCCCCCCCCCCCTCCTGTGGCTTCTAGTGGATCTCACCATCCGGTTTTCTTAGGTCATTTGACCAGAGGTAGCCTCTATCTTCCTTTGACTTGCAAACTCAATCTGAGGTAACAGGGAGAGGGGAATTATGGGTAAGCGTTAGCTCGAGTTTGTAGCTGACGCGAGCTTGGAAGATGGCCGGCTCGGTTCAGAGGTCGGAACAGATACCCATACATAATGACTGAACGAGTATCAATACAGATGGAACGCTATGGTAAGACATAACTTCTTTTTCAGAACCTTGTCACTTAGCAGTAACTCTTGGTTCAGGTGTAATTTTTTTTAAACTTTGATTCAGATCTCGGTCTAGCAACATCAGGCCAAGTTCATTCTAGTCTATCCTGTCATTGCAGTTTAGTTTTCCAGCTTTCAGAAGGAAGGAACACTTCTGTTCCTTCTTTATCTGCCCCATAAATCTTCACATTCTAGTCTTTCATTTCCTTTCCTCATCCTGCACCTTTAGAGATCACGTTTATAATTCAAAACTGTTAGAAAAATCATGACGTATGAAAAAATATATTTCTATGCAGCCTTAAGGTGAAAAAAATGTATATAGCTGTGTATTTTCTTTTATTTTATTTTTATTTTACATTTGTTGACTGGGCTAGTTTAGCTGGATATATGTCCATTTTCAGTAGAGGCCCGGGGAGAAAAGCTCCAAGCATGAACAGTGACAGTTAATATATAAAAAGACATGTAAAATCACAATACAGAGGCAGCATTTGTCAAAAGAAAAATTATAATAATAAACTTAGAACTATAATAATCATACTAAAAAAATTATGCTAAAAAATTATACTAAATACAATAGTAGGTATGAGTAAAACCCAATTAAGAGAGAAAAGCCCTTGTGTTTTATCCTGTAACTATGAAGAAGAGTAGTAACTAGATTTGGAGGCATAGGTTAGTGGAGTAGGGAAAGGGGTAAGAGCAGGAAGGGGAAGAAGGTATTAGCCTGGGTTAGCACATGGACAAAGCCAATGAGTTTTAAGATGTTCTTTAAGATGTTTTTTAAATGGAGAAGTAGAAGCAAGGGTTGATAATTCAGAAGGAAGCTGATTCCAGTTTTTACCTGCTGTATTCGAAAAAAGTGAGTCACCAGTTTTTTTGTTAGATTTAATTAAGGAAACTAGGAGCTTATTATCAGAGCGTGTGGTAGCTAGATTTTTATATGGTGTAATCAGATTAATGAGGATAGGGGTGTTGGGGTGGTAAAGGATCTTCTGAGTGATGAGTAATTGTTGACAGAGTATATGGATGTCCTTCAAGGATGCATCTGCAGTCATAACAAATGGGTTGTCCTGCCTCAGGCAGCCCTTCGGTCGGCCGGATTCCAAAGTCTGGGTCTGGCCTCGGCTGATGTCGCACTTCACCCGACGTCATAGCTGCTGGGGTATAAAGGCATCAGCCGACGCCATTTTCCTCAGTCTTTCTTGCCGCGTTCAAGCAGAAGCTGTTCGCAAGTGCCGGTCTGTCAGATCCAGAGATTTCAGCGTGCAAGACTTCTAAAGCTAAGTACCCCGTTGGGGACTCTTTCTTGCCTCAGCCGATGTCAGACAAAGTAAATAATTGTTTAACTTGTGGGAAACAAATACCTCATAAGGATTTCCACTCTTACTGCCTTCCTTGCTTAGGCCCAGACCATGACGTATCAGCTTGTTTAGCCTGTGCTTCCTTCAACCGACGGACTCTTAGACGTCGGTCGGAGTTTGCAGAAGAGTTTTTTGGCTCCACTTTTGCATATAAAATGCCGTCGGAGACTCCGACTAAGCATTTAGCTAAAAAACGCAAAGAAAAGGACCGACACTCTCGGCCCGCGGTTTTGGCTGAAACCACGGTTAGGCCTACCGCGAGTGTCTCTGTTTCGGCTGAAACTGAGACCTCGGTTCTCCCTTCGGCTGAAAGCATGCCTCCGATAACCGAGGCCACACAGGCCATGGCTGAGTCGGCTACAGAAATTCCTGCTGAAGTAGCAGGCACACAAGAGTTGTCTGACACTATTCCATTGGACATCTCTACTCCTGCACGTGGGGCAGCTAGACCCCCTGCTTCTATGTCTATCAAGGCCTTTTCCAGGGCTAAAGCAGCCAAACTTTCCAAGGCCTTACCTTCAAAAGCTCCCTCTCACAGGCCTACCTCAAGTTCCCAGATTCTCAGCCTTGCTGAGGACCTTATTTCTCTGATCAGGGGAACCCATCCTCACCCAGACAGGGCTTCACAACCCCCTCCTGAAAAGAGGCCTAGGACTGAACCCCCTGAACCTCTGTCCTCTGACTACTCCTCGGATGGTTCAGATGTATCGGACTATCAGGAAGGCCCGTACTCCCCTTATGAGGATTCTGATGCAGAAGACTCCATTCCTTCTGCCTCACCTCCAGAAGAATTTTCTTTTGGGGAAACCCTACACTCTGAGGGAACACTTCCAATGGCAGGGTCAGGATTTTTCTGATTCTAGGAAAAGGCTAAGGACTTTTTACACTTACCACAGCATAGGCCTTTAGCCATTCCACCTGTACTATCAGTTGTTGTTGCATACAATGATGCCAGTACTGCCCCTGATTCTCTTCCCCCGGCCCCTGCAAAGCCTGACAGATACTACAGGGTCCTGGATTCTCACTACCACTTGTATAAGGCTTATGCTGCAGACCCAGAAACCATTTCTCAGGGCCCTAAAGGTGTTGCAGCTGCCTCTGCCAAAAACCCACTACCATCTGAAAGAGAATCTAGAGCATTAGAGAGATGGGGTAAAAAGGTTTATACATCTGCTACTCTTTCTGCCAGGGCTTTAAACTGTCAATTTCACATGATACAGTACCAGGAATTTTTGTTAGATCAGCTGAATAAAAAGCTGGCCTCTCCTGAACCTTTAGACCGTAAGTCCCTTCAGGATTTGGTACACAATTCTCAGCAGGTCAGTAATCATTTCTTAAAATATGGCTATGATGCACTGGAGGCTTCATTTAGATCAGCTATGACTGGAGCAGTGATTCGAAGGCATGCCCGGTTAAAAGAACAATCCTTACCAGACCATGTTAAGTCTAAACTAAGTAACAACAACAGTGAAAGGTAAAACCACGATGTAGTCCGTCTTCTAATAGGCAAAGTTCCAAGGAATAGGCACAATATAAAATCAAATTCAATTTATTGCAGGTAGAGATGAGCGCTTTCGCGTAGTACTGGCTACACTTCTTCAGATAAACTTACACTGACAAACTTGCATTTAAATACACATTTTTTTGGCGGGATCATCATACAATTAAGCTTCAATTAAGAACAATTAAAACATTAAATACACTAATTGCCCTTTTGATCAGTCAGTTACATAGGTAAAAAAACAAAAACAGTTACTAATCAGCTCTGATAAAAACTGAAGAACTATTATCACAATTCAAATACAATCATATATTATCATGATATGTATATTCTGGACACCATAGTGGTATAGCAACCTAATATCCCTGTATCAAATCATTCTAGAAGGCTACCTTAAGTAGTAAACACTCAAAGCATGCTTTCCTGCAATTAATACGATCGTTGTACTTAAGCGATCATATACGCATATGCTGCGAGCAAAATTCCGGTGTATATTCTTATACAAGAAGTCTCCCGAGATGTAAAACAGAAACTTATACTCAAAGCCTAAATACAGAGTACAGTTTCAAGAATGTGCTTATGTTCAAGTAACTGAACCTTAGTAGTATACATAACTAGAATCTAAACCTATCTATGACCTAACTGACAAAATCTATCGTTCTTATAATCATGGCAAATAATGTTTGTAAATAAAAACTAAATATTACTAATAAATACATATTCTTTCATTTATTTAATAATAAAACTAAAATTATAGCCTTAAAAATAACTATTATTGTGATTATTAGGATGCAATATATAGGTAAATCTATAACCTATATATATATATATATATGATAAACAAACAATAGGTATGCTCTAATATATTAAAAAGCCTACCTATGTAGACAAAAAAATAAATAAAAGGTTTATGGTTTGCATCTATATCCTAGACACAAAGACATCCTGATACATAAGAACAAGAATAATAATGAAATACTATTACTCATAACTTTAGAAAAATATAAATACATAACAGTACATAAAAAACATGTATATAGATAGTTACATCTAAAAGTATAAGATCTATAAAATACTTATACAATCACAACATATATCAAAACTGCCTAACCTCTATTATAAACTGCATGATCCTAATAACACCTCACAAAAGTCATGTAAATAGACACAACCTAAATATGTGTCTAGTCTGAGTTTAGATAAGTCTAAACTCCTGGATGCCCCTATGGAGAAACAAAGTTTGTTTGGCTCCCCTGCACAGGAGGTTCTAAAGAAAGTGGAAGAAAAAGCAAAGTCTGTCCAAACAGTCGAGGATTTTTTGCAGGTCCAACCTCCGAGGTTTAGCAGAAATTGGCCTTCAAAGAATTGGTCCTTTCCAGACACCTCCAGAGCACAGAGAGGCAGAAATAGACGCCCAAGAGGCAGAGGTCAATCTAGGGGTGCCTACAGGGGTAGTCAGTGGCAACCTGCCAACCAAAGAAGTGCCGCCACAGCTGCGACTGCAACCACTTCTACAGGACAGACACAATGACTTGGCTCTGATTCCGCCTATCAGGGAACAACTGGAAGCACCCTTGGGCAGAAAGCTAGCCTTATTCTCAAGAAATTGGCATTGTATTACAGGAGACAAATGGACTTTACAAACAATAGACAAGGGCTACAGGTTTCACTTCCACACTCTACCAAAAAAGAGAGGAATGCCAAACCTTCCACCAAGCCAGAAATCAGAGGCTCTAAAACAAATCATCAGTTTACTAAGGATGAGAGCAATAGAAAAGGTACCATCTATGGAACAAGGCCAAGGATTTTACTCCAGACTATTCCTTGTACCAAGAAAAGAAAATCAATGGAGGCCTATTCTCGATTTGTCCGCACTGAACACATGCCTCATTGTTCCAAAATTCAAAATGCTGACCCTACAGCAACTTCTTCACGTGTTTGGCAAGGAGTCTTGGCTGGTGACTCTAGATCTCAAGGAGGCATACCTGCACGTCCCTATACGACCAGATTGCAGAAGACACCTCAGATTTCTTGCAGGATCAGAGCATTATCAGTTCTCAGCATTGCCCTTTGGCTTATCTACTGCGCCCAGAGTATTCACGAAATGCCTGGCATCAGTAATTGCTCATTGCAGGCTTCAGGGAATTCAAATCTACCCATACCTGGACGACTGCCTAATACAAGCGGACAACAAGACAAAATTAATAAAGGATTTGGCCAATGTCATACAACTGCTGCAAGCCTTGGGATACACAGTCAACATTCAAAAATCAAGACTAGTGCCATCCCAAAGGATAACATTTTTGGGTGCAGAACTGGACACTAACTCAGATGGCTTTTCTCACAGAGGAAAAACAATAGCAACTACCAGTCTATTTCATGGCATTAACAAGACAAACTCAGCTTACTGCAAGGAAAGTCCTGCAGGCCCTGGGTTACATGGCATCCTGCATAATATTGATCCCACATGCCAGGCTGCATATGAGAAAGTTACAATGGTACCTAAGGAATGTATGGTCTCAACACAGACACAGTCTAGAAGCCCAGATACCAATCATTCCATGTCTGAAAAAAGAATTCCTGTGGTGGGCTCAGGCCTGTCAGATAAACAGAGGATTGCCTTTCCACAAACCACATCCAAGGCAGACCATCACCACGGACGCCTCAGACCTAGGCTGGGGGGCACACATGGAAGACAAGTGTATCCAAGGCCTATGGTCACAAGACCAGCTGAATCTACACATAAATCTAAAGGAGATGCTGGCAGTGAAATATGCAATCGAGTCATTCAGACCATTCATCCAGCAAGGACACCTGCTGATAAGGACGGACAATACCACAGTCATGTGGTACATCAACAAACAGGGAGGCACACATTCATACCCTCTATGCCGGACGGCAATGGACCTGTGGAAACTTGGCCCTGAATCTCAACATCCAACTGCAGGCCAGATTTGTACCAGGAAAAGAGAATTCACTAGCAGACAGCTTAAGCAGGACTACCACGGATGCTCACGAATGGATGCTGCATCCAGACATCTTCAAAACCATAAGAAAAGAAATGGGGAATGCCAGAAATAGACCTGTTCGCCTCCCCACTCAACCACAAACTGAAGAAATTCTGCTCAAGAGTATACCACCCACTTGCCTGGAGGGTGGACTCACTTTCTTTCAGCTGGAAGGACCTGACAGTATATGCCTTTCCACCTCTTCCTTTGATGTACAAAGTTCTACTGAAGATCAGAGAGGAACAGCCAAAGGTAATTCTGATAGCTCCAGACTGGCCAAGGCAACATTGGTACCCGCTACTGAGAAGCATGTCTCGGACGCATTCATGGCATCTACCTCTATGTCCTTTACTTCTAACGCAGAACAATTACAAGACTCAGAATGCAAACTTAAAAACACTGCAGCTAACTGCTTGGAAAATTGCATAAAACAAAACCAACTTGATTTATCTCAGAGGGTTAAGGACATTATCCTGGAGGCTCGCAGACCCTCCACAAGGAAAACATATTCAGCCAAATGGAAAAGATTCCTCATTTGGAGTGCAGAAAAGGGAGAAAATGTCACACTAGCAAACCTAGCACACATCCTGGAATACTTAGCAGAACTGTTCCACAATGGCCTGTCCTATTCTTCCATTAAGATACATGCATCAGCAATTTCAGCAGAGTACAACATGGATCCTCCTGTCTTCTCTCATCCTCTCCTCAGACAATTTTTGAGAGGGATCAAAAATGTAAAGCCTCCAAGGAAACCACCTTTGCCTGCATGGGATCTCAATTTTGTGCTAGAAAAATTAACACTTCCCCCTTTTGAACCAGCAGCAACAGCAGACTTACAGTTCTTATCTTGGAAAACTGCCTTCCTGCTAGCAATTACTTCAGCAAGAAGGGTATCTGAGTTACAGGCATTAATGGCAGTGCAGCCTTTCCTTATCTTCCATCAGGATAGAGTGTCTCTGAGAACCAATCCTACTTTTATGCCAAAGGTGGTATCCAGGGTATCCTTGAACCAAGCCGTACATTTACCTACATTCTTCCCCAACCCACAGAACAGGGGGGGGTACTACTACACACCTTGGATGTACACAGACAACTGCGCTACTATCTGTACAGAACCAAGGCCAGCAGAAAAACTGACCAGATTCTGGTAGCATATGCAACAGGAGTGCAAGGAAAAGCAATTTCAAAACAGACAATCTCAAAATGGATAGGAAATTGCATTAGATTCTGCTACTCTTTTCATGGAAAGATAACTCCTGAAAATATCAGGCCTCACTCCACAAGAGCTACAGCCACCACTACAGCTTTCCTACGAGGAGTGGCTACCAAAGACATTTTAGAAGCTGCTACTTGGAGCTCCGTGCATACATTTGCCAAGCATTATAATCTTCCTTTATACTCCAGATCCCGAGCAGGTTTTGCAACTGCTGTTTTACAAGGGATCTTAACTACACGTGTGAAACTGATTTTTATGATTGGTTTGTTCATCATAAGAAGAGATGCTGCTTTTTTTAACATGACCAAAGCAGAACAAGATTCTTTACTAACATTAAAGAGAAACACTAACATTATTGTTAAACCAGCAGATAAGGGAGGAGCTGTAGTCATAATGAATTCCTCAGACTATGGTCTCACTATGACTAATCTTTTATCAGAAGATACTGCATATGAGAAGATTAGTACTATAATATATCAGAAGATTATTAAAACTGTACATGCTGATCTTTATGATCTTTTGTTAGGGGGACAGATCAGCTGTGAACTGTATGAATATTTTTTCATAGAATTTCCCACCACCCCCCTGATTAAAGGCCTACCTAAGATACACAAGGGCCTTACACCTATACCAATGAGACCTATAGTCTCTAGTGACAATTGGGTAACATGTACCATCTCCTCTTTTGTAGAGAGTATCCTTAGACCATTAGTGGACCGTATTCCACATATTCTCAATGATTCATACCAACTAATAGATTCCATAAAAGATCTTGAGCTCAGTAGTAAGGAGATACCATTGTTACTAGTGACAATGGATGTTAAAAATCTTTTTACTTGTATCCCCAATGACCAGGGGCTTCAAGCGATAGATGAGGTATTAGTTACTTTGTCTGATTACAGCAACAACAGGAAAATTCTTATTAATTATCTTCTAGATCTAATACTTAACAACAATGTTTTCCTATATCAGGACCAACTCTACTTGCAAAAATGGGGGGTTGCCATGGGCACCCCCTGTGCGAATAGTTATGCCAATCTTGTGGTATATAACTGGGAACAGGAACATCTATTTAAACATCCAGATTTTAAAAAGATCAGGATCTATAAGAGATTTGTGGATGATGTCCTTTTTGTGTGGGAGGGCACTGAGACGGAATGTATCAAATTTGTTAATGATCTAGAAACCACCTCCTCTTTTTTGAGGTTTACTGTGGAGACATCTTATAACCAGATACATTTTCTTGATTTACAACTACAATTCAGAGATGAAAGGATTGTCACATCTTTATATAGGAAATCAACATGGAGAAATACGCTGCTACATTTTAGCAGCATGCACCCAAGACATACCTTTAAAGGGATAATATCTAGTCAACTACATAGAATTTTCAAAATATGTAAATAGTGACACCTTGGACAGGGAACTTAGTACATTAGAGGTTTTGTTTAGAGAAAGAGGATATCCTTCTAGGATGTTCACAGACTGTAAACAAGAAGTTTCCAATAAGTTATCCAACCCTGGTGATACTGCTGTAATCAGGAATACTACTGGTTATAAGAAACATTTTACATCTAAAGAGAGTTTCACTGATAAATTGAGTTATGTCACCAAGTTCACCAGTGACAGTTTTAACTTAAATAAGATTATTATCAGGAATTGGAATGTTTTGGTTACAGATCCCTTTACTAAAACCATAGTGGGTGAATTCCCTAGGTTCAGTTATAGAACCTCTCAGAGTCTGAAAGAAATTCTCTGTTTAGAACGTACTTCCCTATATAGTAAAGTACATTATGATAAGTTTGGTACTTTTCCTTGTGGTGGCTGTTCTATGTGTCCATACATATCCAAACACATTAGTTTTGTACATCCAGAAGGTATATTTACCTTCATACCCAGATTTTTCAGCGATTGTAATAGCAGTAATTTGATATGTTTGGCTACGTGTAACTATTGTGACGCGTTTTACGTCGGATTAACTAAAAGACGGCTTCGCGATAGGGTTTACAACCATTGTTACGACATCAGAAAAGAGAAAGATACTAATGCTTTAGCCAAACACATTATAGAACATAATACCCATAGTTTTGGCTTTAAAGTGTTAGAGAAGTTACCTTTGAATCCCAGAGAAGGAGATAACAATAACCAGTTAGCCATCAGGGAGTTTAAATGGATTTTAACTCTAAAAGCACACATATTTCCTGGGATTAACCAATCTGTATCTGTTAAGCCAGTTTTGAACAACAGGAAGAAATATTAATAAGGATGAAGTTTTTCCCAATTTTAGTTGTTCTTGGACTTATTAATTGTCATATTAGATTATATTTATAAATGAGGACTTTATAGTATTAATTATTCACACATATACGCATTTAGTACATTATTTTATATTTTAGGGCTATAATTGTCAATACTAGTCCTTAGTACATTATTTTGTTTGTATTTAACCTTGTATATATTTTTTTGATTAAATGGTTATAAATATTTAACTATATAGTATTTATATGCAAATTTGATAAATTATTAGTTGATCCAGTTGTCATAGAAAAATATTATAATTTTACAGATAGTTATAAAAACATGTTTTCTTTTTAAGTAAGTAATTTACTGCATTCTATGAATTACACTGAATTTTTGGAACATGGGAATTCTGAAGTCTATTTTTGATCTAGGAGAAAACTTATGGTTTATGTATTATAACAACATCTTGTTCTAGCTATATTTGTAGCAATACACATGTTTTTTGGGTTGTGTTGGGATGTCGCTAACCAATCAGGTTCACCTTATTGTAGAGTGGAATAATCGAGTAAACAAATGCAATTTATTGAATAAGCTGCTTCATACAGCAGATTCGGAATTTACCATTCTGAAATCCCTAGCGAACACTTAAACAGCTACATGGTTAATGCTTATTCATTGTTCCTTCCATGCCTTTTTATATAGCCCATACATAATAATGGCTTTTATTTGAAGGACTGCCTATGGGGAACTTTAAATATCCCAAGACTCACAATAGAAAAGATAAGGATGTTTGATTACACGGAAATTTATTGGAATTTGGCATTTGCTTTTTTCTTACATTGCTTGTTGTACATATGGGTCTTTTATATATTGCATTTTTTCACGTTTATCGTAGCCCCCTAGCTGCTGATTACATTTTAAAGTTTTGCAATGTGTTATTGCAAACAATTTAGTTCAATATCTTTTTAAGCACATTAGATGAGTAATTCGATATATTTTATTACACTATATATAAAGTATTTTAAGACCGGAACTTCCATCTGGCTTTTGTGCATTTGTTTTAAAGTGAGCTAGTTGCACAGTTAGGAACACACTGATTATTTCCTTAAGGCTTGAAGAAATATCACAGCCCTTTAGCTGCCAATTGCATTTTAAAGTTCTGCAATGTGTCATTGCAAGTAATTTAGTTCAACACTTTATTAAGCATACTAGAAGAGCAATCTGACATATCATATTATACTATGCATGAAGTATTTTAAGAACGGAACGTCCATCTGGCTTTTATGCATTTGTCTTAATATGAGCTAGCTGCATAGTTAGTAACACACCGATTACTTCTTTAAGGCTTAGAGAAGTATAATACATGTTTGGTCCGTGTTCTTGATGAAAAGGCTTTTTGATTCTTCATTTCTTGTTGTACGTACTGGCATTCTCTGATTTAGAGGAGAGGAGATGTGGAGGGACAGTTTTGGTATTGTTAAGCTTATGAATTGTGATGACAAGTTTATGTCTTTAGTTTATTGTTTCTATGGAGCTTGAAATAGTGCTTCTTATGCTTAACAAAGCCCACTAGATGTGGAACATAAGCTAATTATCGAGCCAGAGAATATACAAGTTTTAAAGTGGCAACATTTGAGTATGTATTACACTTTAGTTAATTTTGTGTTGGATGATATTTAATATTATATGAAATGTTTAGTATTATTGTTGCTTTAAACACATGAATGAATAACAACTAGGTTGACACAGTAAAGAAGGATTCAGCAGAACCTAATAGGAAATTTGATGCACTGTGAGTTAGCAGCAGTCATATTTTTTACGCAAACCAGGCTCATAGCGGTCAAGCGCTGCAGTGTCTTTAAAGCAATTTAGTAGAGTATTAATTGCTTACAGCACTGTAAATAATGGAATTTTTTATATGTCTGTTTTTATAAGATGTTCAGTCATATTTTTTATTTTTTATGTTTGAATATTGGTCATCGCTGATTTAAGTATAACAAGAGCTAACTAAATTATTGGTTAATTGATGCTTTGTACCTTGATTTTCGCGCCGAAAGGCTATGTATAAAAGCAGTTTGTTTAGTTCATGTTATTTACACCTGAAGAAGCGTAGTTTACCTACGTGAAAGCGCTTGTGTTTTTATGGAACAATAAAAGACGTTTTTTCATCTATTTGGCTCTTCCATGTGGTGACTCCAGTTTGGATCTATTATCTACACCATCATTATCTTAGTGCCTCCTCCCCCAGTTTGGCTATGGTATTCTACCCATTTGTTATGACACTAGATGCATCCTTGAAGGACATAGTACAGTTTTGTACCTACCATAAATGTAGATGTCCGATAGGTATGCATCTGCAGTCAGGATTACCCACCCTCCTTCCCCTCTGTGGTATTCCTAAGGTACTTGCCCCTCTTAGCTAGCTGGGGGAATCTATTATGGTGTATTTGTTTGTATGTATATATGTATATATATTTTGCTTTCTACTGTTTGGAATTATCTGCATTTATCCAAATTTAGCCTTCCTAGAGGGCACCTGGCATCTGGGGCAAGAAACACTGAGGAAAATGGCGTCGGCTGATGCCTTTATACCCCAGCAGCTATGACGTCGGGTGAAGTGCGACATCAGCCGAGGCCAGACCCAGACTTTGGAATCCGGCCGACCGAAGGGCTGCCTGAGGCAGGACAACCCATTTGTTATGACTGCAGATGCATACATATCGGACATCTACATTTATGGTAGGTACAAAACTGTACTTTCTGCAGTTTTAGACATTCAAATTGTCTGTGGTTGAGGCAGTGGTGAGTTTTAAAGGGGGAGCATGTAATGAATCTAGCTATGTTATTTTAACAGGTGGAAAGTTTGGAGAGGTTGTGTTTGGATAGGTTAGTATATATAGCAGAGGCATAGAAGTGTAGAAATGAGGTGGGTCTGGGCAATAGTTTTCCTGGCAGAAGGGGTAAGGAAGGTTTTTATTCTATAGAGGGTACCAAGTTTTTTGTTAACAGACTTTATGGTAGAGTTGATATGGGCATTGTAGTTGAGACCATTATCAATTGTTACACCTAGTAGGTGGGTTGTAGTATCTGGGGTTATGTTGGTAGCATTGTTAGAGGTTACAGAGAAGAATGGATTAGTTGATTTATGAGTTGGAGCAAAAAGAAGTAGTTTTTTTTTTTGGGATTTAGGAGGAGGCAGTGTTGCATAAACCAGTTTTCAACATTTATGAAAAACAGTTTGGGTGAGGGACTGGAGAGAGGCTATATTCTTAGCTGTACAGATTAAGGTGGAGTCATCTGCATATTGAATGCAGGTGGCTTGAGGTATATTCATGTGTAGATTGTTAATAATTAAGGAAAAAAGGGGACCCAAGATAGAGCCTTGGGGTACTCCAATATTTACTGGAAGTAATAAAGACAGATTGTTATTCCAAAGTACTGCTTGCTGTCTATTTTCCAGATAAGATCTAAACCATTGTAATGCTTGTGGATCATGAGAATGGGCCTTTAATTTGTGTAGAAGTAAGTTATGGTGAAGCATATCAAAGGCTTTTGACAGGTCAATAAATAGTACAGAGGAAAAAGTTGTTACGATTTTTATTTATAGAGTCTGTGAAGGTTAAGAGGGCAGTCGTGCTATGGAATGGTCTGAAGCCATATTGGCAGTTTGCTAGTAGGTTATTTTGTAGTAGGTAGTTAAGTAGTTTGCGAATACACTTTTCCATTATCTTGGCTAATGGGGAGAGTAGGGCAATAGGTCAAAAGTTAGAAAGCTCAATAGAAGATCCACCTTTATGTAGTGGGATGATGTGGGATACTTTCCATATGGTAGGGACTTTGCCTTCTGTGATCCTTCTGTTAATAAGGATAGAGATGGGAGATGGTCAGCAGAAGGGGGTGCAAGGTTTTGTTTTTTGAAGTAGCTTACAGATGAGATTTTGGTACAGGTTGTATTTGAAAGGTAGGAGATGAAGTCTTGGAGGTATTTAGTGGGGAAGCAGTAATTGGCTATGGTTTGAATGGCTTTTGTAAAGTAGTTAAGGGCATCAGGGATCTGGTTGGAGTTATGGTTGAAACTTGTTGGGGCAGGAGTAGTAGAGTGATCTGGCTGAAGAAGTTTGTTTATCCCTGACCAAACTTTTTGTGGAGTTTGTTGACTGGTTTCTTGGAGGTGAAGGTAGAAGTCTTTTGTGTCTAAATGTCCTCCTTGGTGGCATTTCTTAACTGTTTATAGTGGAGGTGATCTGATGGACATTTGGTAGATCTCCATTTAGCCCAGATTTTATTTCTGAGGAGCATCTTTTGCCTGGCTCGTTTTGTGAGCCATGGGGTAGATTTGGTTCTTATTCTAGTAGAGCGATAAGGTGCATGATCTAGGATATGAAGAAAGTTAGTGTTAAAGTAGGTCACAGCCTCATCAAGGTCAAGATGGGTCAGTGGTGATCAGTCACATGCTTACAGTTCGTTTAGGAAGCTGTTTGGAATAAAGATCTTCTTGAGCGGGAGGTTTTGAGATTGAGTAGTTGGGATATGGACTTTTTGTCTAATAATGTAGGTAAGCATATGGTCTCTGATGTCATTGGCAAGGGTTCATGGAGTATAAGTTTCAGGGTGGCTATTAATAAGGATCCAGTCAAGAGTCGTTCACTTGCTGCTAGGTTTGTGGATTCTAGTAGGAGTGGTTATTAATTGTGAGAATCCAAAGAGATTTATGTGGTTAGTTGGGTTAGGGGAATTGCAGGTGGACCAGGCGATAAAGTCGCCCAGTACAATGGTCTCCTGGGGTAGTTGGGTAGAGAGGTAACTAAGTAAGTTTTCAAGAGTATTGGTATTGTTTCCTGGGGGAGATGCATGCAGATTAGATAGATTTGGAGTTGTTGATTTGGAGTTTGGTGGTCAGGATTTCGGATTTGGCGTCTAATGATGGAAGTACATTAAAGGGGGAAATGTGGAGATTAGATTTATAGAGAGTGGCTATACCTCCACCTTTTTTGGTTTTACGGTCACATCTAAGGATATTATAGCCAGGAGGGATAATTTCCTGGTCTAGAGTAGATGGTTTTAGCCAAGTCTCTAAGATATAAAATATCAAATGAGTGCACATCAAGGAGTGCATACAGGTGGGAAATTTTATTGTAAATACTTGTAATGTTAAGGTGAGCTGTCAGGAGGCAGGTGGTTTAGTTAATGTAGAAATGATTTAGTTAATGTAGAAATGATAGGTAATAAATTGTCAAGGTTATTGGTGTAGTCAGTATTGGGGCCAGGGTTTGGATGAATATCACAGTCTAGCAGGGGGTGTTGCTGGGGATATTGTAGAAATATAAGGATCTTGTAGAAATTGTTAAAATTCTTTTTGGTAGTGAAGTAAGTAACATGGGTTGCTCTGTGATATTTTGGAAATATATAGTTTGAGGTACAGGTTATGTTACTGTGGTTAAGGGAGTGGATAGAAGATGGTAACGTTTGTTGGAAGTTATGGTTTTGTTCAGGTAGAGAAAGATTTTCAAAGAAGGTGAGTGAGTAAGGTATGGTAAGAGAGGCTATAGTGGTAGTTAAGAGTAGTATGTTTGTACAAATAGTTTTGTGTGTAGGAGCCATAGTATTTAGTAGATAAGAGTTGAGAGTAATTTGTGTGAGTAGGTGAAGTAGAAAGTAGGAGAGTGTTTCAAGAGATTGAGCAGGGTTTAAATATTGCAAGTAAGAAATTAGTGGCGGTTGTCTAGGAGGTAGATTTAGGATGTAGTTAGTGCAATGAATGGTTGGGAAAGGTGAGCGAGTAGTGCAAAAAGTTTATTAGTACCAATTAGGATAGAAAGAGAGGAGTGGCCTGGTGATGAGGAGGTTTGTGATAGGATGAGAAAAAAAAGGGGGGGGGGTGATTTGGGGAAGTATGTGTGTAGGACCACTGGGGGTGTGTGGGAATTGGGGTTAGGGTAGGGGAGCGGAGTGGGCCTGCAGGGCGAACGCAGTGGGGCAGACCCAACCCTGTTCTCAAACCTGAGAAACAGTATGCAGGTAAGGAAATTGAGGTACACTTAGAGTACTTTTCTATGTTCTAGCCTTTTTATTTTCTAGTCTACAAAAAAGCTAATTTGTTTAAAAAAAACAAAAAAAAAACCTTGTATATAATTTAACAATTTGCAATACAGTTGAAGTCCTTTTTTCAGTGCTACTTTCTCCACCATATAGTAGACGGCTGTTTGTCATTTCCTGTACAATTGACCGAGACATGAATGATCAAGACTTAGTTCCTGTGTCAACTGTCTGCGCTGTCTGCGAACATAACCTATCTGAACCTCTGTTACAGTTGGTGGAAAGTACAGTTAAACCTTACCATAACAATTGATGTATTTCTCTTTACTGTTTTAGTATTCTAAACAGAAGGGATCTCCTGCCCAAGACAGCCTGACACTGGGCCAGTATACAAAAGCCTTATCTTGTATGAGCTGTACATCACACTTATGCTCCCTGTACAGAACATAAGGCATAAAAGGGATGTACAGACAGCTACTCAGTTGCCCCAGAAGAGAATAGTCTCCATAGGACAAAGGAGTCTATGCACATTGTGAATGCAAAAATGCAGAAGAAAAAGGTGAAGCCTTTAGCTAGAAGGGAATCTAAAACAAACCTGAACAAACAAGGGGTTTGGAGGGAGGGGGCAAAATTTTACTGTTGTAGTATCCTAAACAGAGTAAAAAAACTCCAGAAACAGAATGGGTGGTGGAAGGCTGAGAAAAGCCCTCAAACCCATATAAAATGATTTAAGCAAAACCTGCTGTGGCCCTAGAAACCATGTCCAACTTGTAACACTTAGTAAAAGTATGCACAGAAGACCAAACAGCACCTTGAAGTTGAAGGATGGAATTTGTCCAACCCATTGAAGAAGACACCAGAGGAGGCAACAGCCGTAGTGGAATGAGGTATAACAGAAGTAGACAGCAATTTGCCATGAAAAGTATTACAAAAGGAAATGGCCCATCTCCAGGAGGAGATTGTTTGCTTAGAAACAGACAAACCCAATGTCCTGTGATGAAAGAAAAAACTGATCAGACTTGCATATGGCCTTAGTTTTATCCAAATAGAACCTGAGCTGTCTGTGCAAATCCAGCGTATGCAGGACCTTCTCACTAACAGACTGAGTAGAGGGGAAAAAGGAAGAGTTGTACAGACTGATTCAAGGGCAACTCATTTACTTCCTTGGGCATAAAAGGATTAGTATGAAAGGGACACCCTCTCCCCATGCAAAAAGAAAAATGGCCATAAGGGCCTGAAGGTCAGAAACCCTCCAAGCAGAAGAGCCAGCAGCAAAACATTCTTTCAGGTGTAATGTTCCAAAGAAGCAGAATCTGCAGGCTTAAAAGGAGCCAGAGTCCATGTTTCCAAAATAAAATTAAGGTCCCAGGAAAGAGGAATCTGTTTCTTTGGATGCCTAATATGCAGGACGCCTTTAAGAAATTGACCTCAAAACAAGAAACCAAAGGAGGGTTGAAGGACAGATCAGCAGAAATGTCTGTTAAGTGGGTCTTCACAGAAGAATAGGCCAGGCCAGAGTGGATTAACTCACAAATGAGAGGACGAGGGATACCCACTGAAAAAGGGTCCTGGTTATGAGCTTGGCACCAGACAGAAAATTTTCCATTTGGACATAAAAGGTTTTCTGGTTGAGGGTTTCATTGCCTCTTGTTAAACCCTGAGCACGTCATCAGAAAAGAGATGCCTGAAAGGGATCATAATTCTGTCATCTACAGTGTCACTAGAAGAGTGGACAAATGAGGATGGATGAGAGACCCCTTGTCCTGTGTGAGGAGATCAACTGAGGTAACTTGCGATGTGGGGAACCAGTGCTGTCTTGTCCAAGAGGAAGTCATTAGCAAAACTTTTGGGGAATCTTTTCCAGGACTCTTGGAATTAGAGGAAGAGGAGGGAAAGCATAACTAAACATCCTTTTCCCAGGAAAAGAAAGGGTCTCTCTCCCCCACACCAGATGGCATGGCACTCTGAAACAGAAGACAGGAAGCATCCATTCATGAGCCTGCATTTTGGACGTGCTCAGAGTCTCCCACTAGATTGAGCTCTGAAGGAATGTATACTGCCTGAAGAGTTGACAGAGAGCCACCTTGTGCCTGAAGAGCCGTCCTGCAGAGGAGGTAAGATTTTTTTGCCTTCCTCCTTGTTGACTTACCACATCAATGTATTGTCTTTGTACACTTTCAACGGGCATGGAAAGAACATAGGATGAAAAGCTTGAAGGACCAGAATCAGAGCAGTCATCTCTTTGATGTTGAAATAAGTCAGTCTTTTGACCCCCCCCCCCCCCAGGTGACCAGAAGAAGCCCCCTGCTCTGTCTGAGGCATTGGTGAACAGTTCTTGAGAAGGGAATGGCAGCTGAAAGGGCAGGCCCATGTTAAGAGGAAACTACTGAATCCACCATTCATATTACTACTTTAGACAGGGAAGAAGTCACTGAATCCACCATTCATATTACTTCTTTAGACAGGGAAGAAGTCACTGAAAACCAGAGGATGACCATGCTGCAACCAAACTGACTTGTCATTGAAAAGCTTCTGCATATGCAGTCTGGCAAGAGGGAGCATTGGAATAGAAGAGGCCACGAGTCTCAGGGCCTGAAGAAACTCCCTGGCTGGCATGGCAGTCAGAGGAAGAAGACTGAAAAGGCTGTCTGACCTCTTCTGGAGGTGGAAGAGGCCAACATTTGCACTGTCTGAATCCTGTATCCCCTTTCACTGTTGCAGTCATCACATTTGGGTTATCTGCTTGCCCTCAAGTCGGCCTGATTATCAAAGTCTTGGGTCCTGCGTTGTTTGCTGTCTCATCTTCCATGATGTCAGGTAGTCAGGGGTATAAAGCATGCAGCCGATGCCATTACATCAGTCTTTCTTGCCGTCTGGTGCCAGAAGCAGTTCGCAAGTGCCGGTCCGCAGACAACTGAAATTTTCATTTTCAAGTTTCAGAACAGAAGTCTTCAACTAAGCTAAGTACTCCGTTGGGGAAACTTTCTTGCTCTAAACCGATGTCAGTAATTGTATTTCTTGTGGAAAGCAAATACCTCAAAGATTTTCATTCGTACTATGTTCCTTGCTTAGGATCTGACCACGTCGTACCTCAGTCGGTTTTGTGCCTTATTTAAACAAACTATCCGTCTGTATATTTATGCTTCTAAATATTTTGGTACTCTGTTCAATTATCCAGATATGTCTTCGGTATGCCACGTGATTACAGACATTCCGAAAAAACGCAAAGATAAAGACAGAGGCCGCCTAGGTCCAAAGCTGCCGATGACACTTCTCCTAAGCAGGTCACCAGTACTCTGGTGCTTTCTCAGCCCCTGATACCCGCTACTTCAGATTTGCAGGTCTCTACTGAGACTCATTCAGAGTCTGGTATGCCGCGAGATGCTTCCAACTGTGGAACCTGCGGGATGTCTCTACCTTGGATGGGTCCGGAGCCGCTGTGCAGGCACCGGCTTCTGAGGGTGTATTAAGGCCTACTGATTTGCATATTAAACAGACGCCATCTTCAAGGCCTAAAACTTGATCCATGCCTAGAAAACCGACCCCCAGACTGCATGGTCAGGTCTCTATGCCTAAAAAACAAAAAAGAATGGCTGAAGACCTTATTACTTTAATCAGGGGAAGCCAACCTTCCACCACTGAGACCTAGGACTGAATTTGCTTGTGATGTTCGTGTTTCACTGTTGCAGTCATGACTGTAGGGTTATCCCCTGCCGGCAGGCAGCCCTTGGTCTGCCAGAATCCCAAAGTCTGGGTCCGGCGTCGGCTGTTCAACCATGCTCCCTGACGTCAGAGCGCCAGGAGTACAAAGCTGACTGCCGACTCCATCTTCTCCAGTCTTTCTTGCCGTGCAGTGATAGCAGTTCGCAAGTGCCGGTCGGCTGACTCCTAACTATTTTTTTCTCAAACTTCAGTCCGAAGATTTTCTTCTCCACTCAAAGAAGTACCCCGTTGGGGAAACTTTTTTCTTGCTCCACTCCGATGTCAGACAAAGTTAATAATTGTATTTCATGTGGGAAGCAAATACCTCATAAGGATTTTCATTCTTACTGTATTCCTTGCTTAGGCCCTGACCACGACGTAGCTAGTTGTCTGTTTTGTGCTAGATTCAATCAACGTACAATTAAGCGAAGGTATGATTTTGCTTTTCATTACTTCGGTAGGCGCTTTAACTCCAAAATGTCGTCTGATACGGTTCCGGCTAGCTGAGTTCACAAACGTCGCAAGGATAAAGACAGGCCTCCGACGTCCAAATCTGATGATAGCGCACAAGTGGAGCCAGCTTCAGGTTCGGCCGTCGTCAGTGAGGCGCTTTTGCAGCCCCTGTCGTCGGCCATTTCAGAACCGATGGCTGAAACTGACTCATGAGGAGCCAACCAGGCCTTTAAATATTTCTATTGCAGGACCTTCGGACAATGCTCCTTCGGATGGGTCCGGGGCCGCTGTGCAGGTACCGGCTTCCGAAGGGGTTTTCAGGCCTACTCAGCTTCTAATAAAGGCAAAGACGACTCCTAAAACAGACAGCAACACAGGCCTCTTGTGAACCGGCTCCCAAGTCACAGAAACAGTTACTCAAGATGGCGGAGGATTTACTTACTATGATTAGGGGTTCACATCCCCCTCCAGATAAAAGGCCAAGGCAGGATGTTTATTATGATTTCTCTGATCAGGCTTCTGTTTCCTCAGTTTCTTCTTCTGACCAGGAATATTCTTTCCCTCCTTGAGGATTCTGATGCTGAGGAATCCATTCCTTCAGCTTCTCCCCCTGAGGATTTCTCTTTTGGGGAAACTTTGCATGAAATGAGGGAACATTTCCACTGGGAAGGACAGGAGTATTCGGAATCAAAGAAAAGGCTGAGGGATTTTCTTCTTCCCCAACATTAGACCCCTGGCTATTCCTCATGTTTTGGATATTGTGGATGATGCCTTCTCGGAGGTTAACTTAACCCCTGACTCCTTTACTCCTGCTCCTGTTAAGTCTGATAGATATTACAGGGTTCTTTATTCCCACCAGTTTTTATACAAGAACCCTTCTGCTGATCCTGAAACCATTTCTCAGGGTCCTAAGGGAGTTAAGGCCGCTTCTGCCAAAAATCCCATTCCTACTGAAAAGGATTCTCGATCCCTAGAAAGATGGGGCAAAAAGGTGTACACTTCTGCTACTTTGTCCATTAGGGCTTTAAACTGTCAGTTTCATATGCTGAAATACCAGCAATTTCTCTTGTCTGTTTTAAAACAAAAGCTTACTTCCATTTTTGCCTGTGCAGATAAGGAATTGCATGACTTATTGCATGCCACTGAACAAGTTGGGAAGCATGGTTTACACTGTGGATTTGATGCCTTGGAGGCTTCTTGTAGGGCTGCGGCCTCTGGCACAGTCATTAGAAGGCATGCATGGCTAAAGGAACAAAATTTGCCTGAACAAGTAAAGGCTAAATTATTGGATGCTCCTGTTCAGCGTAATGTTTTGTTTGGATCAAAAGCTGAAGAGGTGATTAAAAAGATGGAGGATAAGGCGAAATCCATGCGAACAGTTAAAGATTTCTTACAAGTACAGCCACCTAAATTTAGCAGGAATTGGCCTTCAAAAAATTGGTCCTTTCCCTCTTCAGACAGGCCTCAGAGGGGTAGATATAGATGCTCCAGAGGAAGGCCTCAAACTCAAGCCTCTTGTAGACCAAGACAGTGGACTGCTTCCACCCCATAGGGGAGGGGAGGACAGGTCACAAACTCAAAGGAAACAAACTCAATGACTCCCTCTGTTGGGCTACAGGAACTTCTTGCCTGGAAGCCCCTCTCGGAGGAAAACTCTCTTTTTTATCAAAATTGGACTCAAATAACCCAAGACAAGTGGGTTTTGGATGTGATTTTAAGAGGTTACAAATTCCATTTTCATACCTTCCCAAGGCCAAGCGGATGGCCAGACCTTCCAAAGCATCTATGGACGGAGGCCTTAAACCAGGTGGAAGCTCTTTTGGCTATGAATGCCATAGAACTGGTTCCACTTTCAGAGATGGGAAAAGGTTTTACTCAAGGCTCTTTCTAGTCCCAAGCAAGCAAAACTCATGGAGACCCATTCTGGATCTGTCGGTCTTGAACACCTTTCTAGAGATTCCAAAATTCAAGATGCTCACTCTACAGCAGCTACTTCCAATGCTGTCCAAAGATTCATGGATGGTAACTTTGGATTTGAAGGAGGCATATTTACACATTCCCATCAGGCAGGATCGCAGAAAATATCTCAGGTTCAAGGCCGGATCGAGGCACTTTCAATTCTCTGCGCTGTCCTTTGGATTGTCTACTGCACCCAGGGTCTTCACCAAATGCCTGGCTCCCGTAGTAGCTTACTGCAGACTCAAGGGAATTCAAATTTACCCTTATCTGGACGATTGTCTAATTCAGGCAGACAGCAAGGATGTCTTACTCCAGCATCTATAATTTGTACAGAACCTCCTCAAGTTCCTGGGATTCTCTGTAAACATAGTCAAATATGACACCATCACAACAGATGACTTTTCTGGGTGCCCTTCTAAACACCACAACCCAGATGGCATTTCTGACATCCGAAAAACAATTACAGCTGGCTTCAACTTTCAAAACCTTGGCAACTTTAACTCAACTATCTTCAAGGAAATTCCTGCAGGCTTTTGGTTACATGGCCTCCTGCATCCTTCTCGTACCATATGCAAGACTACACATGAGGAAAATACAGTGGTACCTAAAAAGTGTATGGTCTCAGCATTGCCACAGTTTAGACATACTGATCTCCGTCCTTCCTTGCCTTCAAAAGGAATTTCTTTGGTGGTCCAGGGCATGTGCCCTAAACAAAGGGAAACCCTTCTGTCTGCCTCCTGCCACTCAGATTCTAACCACGGACGCCTCTGATTATGCTTCAGGGCAACTGTCTGCAGGGCCTTTGGACAAAAGATCGGAAGCACCTGCATATCAATTTAAAGGGAATGTTAGCCGTTCAGAAAGCTCTATTGGCCTTCAGGAATCTTTTACAACCAGGACAACTACTAATACGGATATACAACACCACAGTTATGTGGTACATAAACAAGCAAGGGGGATCTCATTCCTACCCCCTTTGCAGACTAGCCATGGATCTATGGAACACAGCTGTAGCTTGCAATCTGGATCTTCAAGCTCAGTTTCTACCAGGGAAACAAAACTTCCTGGCAGACAGTCTGAGCAGAAACCTTTCGGATCCACACGAATGGATGCTGGACACCAAAATATTCAGGATGATAACAGCAGTCTGGGGATGTCCACACACAGACCTCTTTGCATCCCATCTCAATCATCAACTACAGAATTTTAGCACCAGGACTTTCCACAGAGAAGCTTGGAAAGTGGATGCCCTGTCATTCAGTTGGAGGAACCTCTCGGGATATGCCTTTCTGCCTCTTCCTCTTCTTCCACAGGTCTTATTGAAGATAAAACAGGACAAGCCCAAGATGACAATCTTGCTGGCTCCAAATTAGCCTCTGCAGTTTTGGTATCCAACGCTAAAAAAACTTATGCCTGGAGCCCCCTTGGGTTTTACCTCAGTCTCCGAACCTTCTGTCCCAACATCAGGGTCAGGTTCTACACTCCTGTCAGAACTCTCTACCTGGCAGCCTGGTTAATCCAGGACCTTTGATTTCTTCTTTACTACCCAAGCAGGTTATGGATGTCATTTTAGAAGCCAGACGTCCTAGCACTAGAAAATCTTATGCAGGAAAATGGAAAAGATTTTGTTCCTGGATGCAGGCTCAGGATTCTGATCCTCTTCTTCCTAACATTACTTTAATTTTAATTGACAGACCTCTTACATAAGGGTCTCTCTTTCTCTTCCATTAAGATACATGCCTCTGCTATTTCTGCTCATTATAATACAGACCCTCCCATCTTTTCCCACCAGCTCATGAGACAGTTTTTCAGAGGAGCTAAGAACTTAAGACCTCCTAGATCTCCTCCCATTCCTGCTTGGGATCTCAGCTATGTTTTGGAAAAACTAACCTTGCCTCCTTTTGAGCCTGCTGCCTCTTCTGACATCAAGTTTTTATCTTGGAAGACAGCTATTCTGTTAGCCCTAACCTCTGCCAGGAGAGTTTCAGAGTTACAAGCTCTTATGGCTGTGGAACCTTATATTATTTTTCATCAAGACAGGGTATCTTTGAGGACTAATCCTACTTTCATGCCCAAGGTGGTTTCCAAAGTGGCTTTAAATCAAACTATCCACTTGCCAACCTTTTTCCCCACTCCTCAGAATAAAGGGGAAAGGATCTTACATTCCTTGGATGTACACAGACAACTACGTTTTTACCTGGACAGAACCAAGGACATCAGAAAATCAGAACAATTGTTTTTCTTATGCTTCAAATTCCCAAGGTAAAGCCATTTCAAAACAGACCATTTCTAAATGGATTGCTCATGGAATCAGATTTTGTTATTCACACCATGGAAAGCAAATCCCAGGGAGTATACGGACTCATTCCACCAGAGCTGCTGCCACTTCTCTACGGCCTTCCTCAGGGGAGTTCCTACCAAAGACATTTTGGAAGCTGCAACTTGGAGTTCAGTGCATACTTTTTCTAAGCACTACAATCTACCTCTCTACTGTAAGTCTAGGGCAGGCTTTGCCTCTGCAGTCTTGCAGGGCCTTTTAGCCACCCCTTCTTCTTTATGACCACCTCCCTTTCTTTCAGCTTTGGGATTCTACCCTACAGTCATGACTGCAACAGTGAAACACGATGAACATATTACAGTTGTGTACACCTACCATAAATGTAGATGTTCGAGTGTCTTCACTGTTGCAGTCTAGGTTTCCCTCCCTCCTGTCCCCTCTTGTTTTTACTTTTGTGTAGTTCCTTTTTTCACCATTCTTCTGAGGTGTATTTGCATAGGTTATGGGACCTTTTTCATTTTGAGACTCCTGACATCTGGGGCAAGAAAGACTGGAGAAGATGGCGTCGGCTGTCAGCTTTGTACTCCTGGCGCTCTGACGTCAGGGAGCATGGTTGAACAGCCGACGCCAGACCCAGACTTTGGGATTCTGGCCGACCGAGGACTGCCTGCCGGCAGGGGAGAACCCTACAGTCATGACTGCAACAGTGAAGACACGCTAACATCTACATTTATGGTAGGTGTACAAAACTGTACTGTACTTCTGATCAGGATTCTGAAATTTGTTTCCTTTGACCAGGATTTACCTTTATCTACCTTTGAGGATTCTGATGCAGAGGACTGTATTCCCTCTGCTTCCCCTCCAGAGGATTTCTCTTTTGGTGAAACCTTGCATACTCTTAAGGAGCATTTCTGCTGGGAAAGCCAGGGTTACTCTGATTCTAAAAAGATGCTCAGGGATTTCTTACTGCCCCAACACAGGCCTTTAGCTATCCCCTCCTGTAGTGGACATTGTTGATGATCCCTTTTCAGAATCTAGATTGGCCCCTGACTCTACCTCCTGCTCCCAGAAAACCTGATAGATAATACAAGGTTCCTGACTCTCAAGTTCCTTTTTAAAAATCCTACTGTGGATCCCGAGACCATTTCACAGGGACCGAAGGGCATTAAGGCTATTACTGCCAAAAATCCTACCCCCACTGATAGATTCCAGGGCGCTGGATAGATGGGGTAAGAAGGTATACACTTCTGCAACCTTGGCCATTTAGGGTCTTAAACTGCCAGTTTCAAATGTTAAAGTATCAGCAGCATATTAGATTGCTTAAACAGAAAATGTTGATTCCTGACTGCTGAAAATAAGGATTTACAGGATTTAATGCATTCTGCTGAACAAGTTGGAAAACTTTGCAATGTGGCTTTGATTCACTAGAGGCATCTTGCACGGCTGCTGTCACTGGGTCTGTATTTAGATGGCATGCTTGGGCTGCTGTCACTGGGTCTGTACTTAGATGGCATGCTTGGCTTGGAGCAATCTTTGCCAGATCATGTTAAAGCTAAATTGCTGGATGCTCCCTTAAATCAGGACCGCCTTTTTGTCAACAAAGCAGAAGTAGTACTTAAGATGGAGGAAAAAGCTAAATCTGTGCAAACTGTTAAAGATTTCCTAAAAGTACAGCCTCCAAGATTTAGTAGGCATTGACCCTCTAAGAATTGGTCCTTTCCTGCCTGTTCCAGGCCTTCAGAATAAAACCCAGAACCAGCAGAACACCCAGGCTTCAGTCCCTAGGTACGCACAGGACTAAGCAGTGGGAGGCTCCCACATCCAAATCATTGAGTAGTAAGACCCCCCCATGGTAAACTGTCTCAATGATTTAACTTTAAAACTTCCAAGCCCTTCTCAACTGACTGCTCCTTTAGGGGGAAAGATTGCTCTTCAGACAAACTGGGAACTCATTACCCAGTACAAATGGGTTTTAAATATAGTTTCCCAGGGATACAGATGCCACTTCCACATGTTACAACCCCAAACAGTTGGCCAAATCAGTGGGCAGAGGCTCAAAAGCAAGTACTCTGTCTTAAGCATAGGGGCTATTCAAACTGTACCAGAAGAGGAAAAGGGACAAGGTTTCTACTCTACTTTTCCTGGTACCCAGAAAAGACCACTCATGGCTCCGTATCTTGGACCTTTCTGTCCTAAACACCTTTTTGGTGATCCCAAAATTTAAGATGCCAACTTCTCAGCAGTTGCTTCCTATGCTAGGCAGGATGCCTGGTTGGCAACACTGGATTTAAAGGAAGCCTACCTGCACATCCCAATCAGGGAATCTTGCAGAAGATACCTACGCTTCAAAGCAGGCTGCATGCACCATCAGTTCTCTGCACTGCCCTTTTGGCTTATCTACTGCGCCCAGGGTATCCACAAAGTGCCTAGCTCCAGTCATTGCATTTTGCAGGCAAAGAAATATTCAGATATACCCATACCTGGATGATTCTCTAATTCAGGCAGAAAGCCAGGACATACTATTGAATCATCTGGCATTTGTACAAAAGGTGCTAACTTGTCTGGGGTACACTATAAACAAAAAGAATTTTACATCTTGTACCCTGTCAAATTTATATTCCTGGGAGCAAGCTTGAACACAACTTCCCGGATGGTTTTCCCCATGCTAGAGAAACAATTTAATTTGACAGCTTACTTCAAACTAATGGCCACAAAAACCCTGCTATCTGCAAGGCAAATACTGCAAGCCTTGGGGTTCATGGCCTCCTGCATTCTCCTAATCCTAAATACAGACTGCATATGAGGAAACTGCAATGGTATCTAAAAAGCCTATGGTGTCAACATTTTCAGGAACTAGAAGCAGGGATTCCTGTCATGCCTTGCCTACAGTTAGGTTCCTTTGGTGGGCAGAGGCCTGCCAGCAAAACAAGGGACTACCTTTCACTCTACCCCCCCAAACCCCAACAGATGCATTAGACTATGCATGGGGGGCTCACCTGGCAGGGAAGTGCATTCAGGTCAAATGGAACCCAAGTCAAATGCACCTGCATATCAATCGAAAAATGTTGGCTGTACAGAATGCTCCGAAAGCCTTCAAGGACCACATTTTTCCAGGACAATTAATGGTAAAGACTGACAACACCACTGTTGTGGTACATAAACCAGCAGGGGGGTACCAATTCATACCCCCTCTGCGGTCTAGCCATGGCTCTGTGGCACCTACAGTTTCAATTTCTGCCAGGAAAGCTAAATACACTGGCAGACGAACTAAGCAGAAATCTGACTGACCCACACTAGTGGAAACTGGAACCAAAGACTTTCATGTTGATAAATGGGGGAGCCCAGATATAGACCTGTTTGCCTTCCTCCAGAACTACAAATTGGCCAAATTCTGCACAAGGACTCCCCACAAACAAGCTTGGAAAGTGGATGCCTTGTCCTTCACCTGGAAAAATCGATCAGTTTATGCCTTTCCTCCTGTGCCTCTCCCCTCCAAAGTACTACTAAAGATCAAACGGGACAAACCAAGGACTATACTGATTGTAACAGACTGGCCATGCCAACACTGGTACCCCCTCTTGCGCATTATCACTGCTGGCACCATGGCACCTGCCTTAGACCCCTACCCTGCTGCCCCAGCAGGAGGGCCAGATTCTGCATCCTCTGCTTCAAACCCTGAACCTGGCAGCCTGACTGTTTGCCTGATCTTTCCATTAACATCCCTCAGTAAAAAGTGTTGGATGTCATTCTGGAGGCAAGGAGGCCTAGTACTAGAAAATCTTATGCTGAAAAATGGAAAAGATTATGTTCCTGGAACCACACTCAAGGGGGGATGGGCACAGCAATGCCTAATTTACCTCAGATTCTTCAATACTTAACTGAGATGCTTCACAAGGGCCTTTCCTTTTCCTCCATCAAAATTCATGCCTCAGCCATTTCAGCTCATTACAACACAGAACCACCCCTCTTCTCTCATCCACTGCTTAAGCAGTTCCACAGAGGGGCCAAAAACTTGACCACCCAGGAGAGCCCCAACTCCAGGCTGGGACCTTAACTTTGTAATGGAAAAACTCTCTCTACTTTTGAGCCAGCTGCAAGTGCAGAGTTAAAATTCCTTTCTTGGAAAAACAACTTTCCTTTTAGCAATCACTTCAGCAAGAAGGGTGTTTGAATTACAGGTCCTTATGGCAGTGGAGCTTTTCATCATCTTCCGTGTGGACAGGATGTCCCTCAGGACTAATCCCTCCCTCCATGGCCAAGGTAGTATCCAGTGTGGCAGTCCATTCATTTGCCAACCTTCTCTAATCCACAGAACAAAGGGGAACGGATACTGCACTCCTTAGATGTGCACAGACAACTTGGATTCTACTTGGACAGGACTAAACCTCAAAGGAAATGTTAACAGCTGCTGGTGGCGTTTGCTGCAGTGGCAGAGGGGAAGGCCATTTCAAAGCAAACCATTTCCAAATGGATAGGCCATTGCATTCATTTCTGCTATAAGCACCATGGAAAATCTATCCCACAGGGGATAAGACCGCACTCAACCAGGGCTACCTCTGTCTCTACAGCCTTTCTCAGAGGTGTCCCTACCAGGGACACCCTAGGAGCTGCATTACTATTTGCCAATTTTCTCTAAATCCAGAGCTGGTTTTGTCACTGCAGTCTTGCAGGGCCTTATAGCTGGTTCTAATGCTGTCTAAATTCCTCCTGCCATCCTTAGCTTTGGGAATCTACCCAAATGTGATTGCAACAGTGAAACACGAAGAACATAGTACAGTTGTGTACACTTACCATAAATGTTGGGTAAACTTTTTTTTACTCCTTACCAATGTCAGTAAAAGTTAATATTTGCATTGCTTGTCGAATGCATATACTTCAGATTCATTCGTACTGTATTCCTTACCTAGGCCCTCACCACGACGTACCTTGCTGTCGGTTTTGTGCTTTATTTAACCAGCGCACTATCCGTCGTCGGTACATTTCGCCTCTAAATATTTCGGTTCTCTGTTATAATCGTTGGTTACCCGTCCGACTACCGGGATTCCGAAAAAAGCAAAGATAGACAGGCCACCGAGGTCCAAAACTGCCGACGACGCTTCTCCTAAGCCAGTCGCCAGTTCGCCAGTACTGAGTGACGCGCTTTCACAGCCCTTGATACCCGCTACTTCTGATTCACAGGCCTCTACTGAGACCCATTCGGAGTCCGGTATGCAGTGAGATGCTTCAGCTATGGAATCTGTGAATGTCTCTACCTTGGATGGGTCCTGAGCCGCTGTGCAGGCACTGGCATCTGAGGGTGTATTCAGGCCTATGGCCTTGCATAGTAAACCGACGCCTCCTTCTTTTAGGCCTAAATATCGAACCATGGCTAAAAAAAGCTATGCTCAGGCCTCCATGCCTAAAAAACAAATAAGAATGGCTGAAGATCTTATAAGCTAACCCCCCAAGAGACCTAGGACTGAAGTTGTTTTGATTCTTCTGACCAGGATCCAGATTCTTCTGATCTGGATTTGCCCTTATCTACTTATGAGGATTCTGATGCTGAGGACACTATTCCATCTGCTTCCCCTCAAGAGGACTTTTCTTTTGGTGAAACCTTACATACTCTAAGGGAGCATTTCCACTGGGAAAGCCAGGATTTCTCTGATTCAAAAAAGAGGCTTAGGGATTTCTATCTCCTCTCTCAGCATAGGCCTATAGCTATTCCTCCTGTACTAGACATTGTTGATGCTTTTTTGGAATCTAGTTTGGCCCCTGATTCTTTGCCTCCTGCTCCCAGAAAACCTGATATTACAGGGTTCCTGATTCACACAAATTCCTTTTTAAAAATCCTATTGTGGATCCAGAGACTATTTCACAGGGACTCAAAGGCATTAAGGCTTCTATTGCTAAAAATCCTACCCCTTCTGATAGAGACTCCAAGGCGCTGGATAGATGGGGTAAGCAGGTTTACACTTCTGCAACCTTGGCCATTAGGGCTTTAAACTGCCAGTTTCATATGTTAATGTTAAAGTATCAGCAACATGTTGGATTGCTTAAACAGAAAATGATGTTGATTCCTGGTTTAATGCATTCTGCTGAACAGGTTGGAAAACATACTTTGCAATGTGGATTTGATACTTTAGAGTCCTCTTGCAGGGCTGCTGTTACTGGGTCTGTGCTCAGGAGGCATGCCTGTCTTAAGGAGCAAGCTTTGCCTGATCATGTTAAAGCTAAATTGTTGGATGCTCCCTTGAATGAGGACCGCCTGTTTGGCAACAAGGCTGAGGAAGTTCTTAAAAAGATGGAAGATAAAGCTAAATCTGTGCAAACTGTTAAAGATTTCTTACATGTTTAGCCTTCTAGATTTAGGAGGCACTGGCCCTCTAAGGATTGGTCCTTTCTAGCTCCTTCCAGGTCTTCTCAAGCCAAACCCAGACAGCAGAAACCCCAGGTTTCAGTCCCAGGGGAGACGAGACTAAGCAGTGGGGGGTTTCTGCAACAAATAGTAGTAAGACTCCCTCCTATGGGAAACTTGTCTCAATGACTTGCCTTTAAAACTTCCAAGCACTTGCCAACTGAATGCTCCTTTAGGCGGAAAGATTGGTCTGCAGGCCAAAAACTGGGACCTCATTACCCAGGACAAATGGGTTTCTGTGTCCCAAGGATACAGATTTCGCTTCCACTCCTTACCCAACACCAAGTGGGTGGCTAGATCTACCCCCAAATCAGTGGGCAGAGGCCCAAAATACTCTCAAGCATGGGGGCTATTCAGTTGGTACCAGAAAAGGAACAAGGTTTCTATTCAAGACTTTTTTTGGTACCCAGAAAAGGCAATACATGGCATCCTATCCTGGACCTTTCTACTCTAAATACCTTTCTGGCGATTCCAAAATTCAAGATGCTGACTCTTCACCAGCTGCTTCCTATGCTAGGCAAAGATGCATGGTTGGCAATACTAGACTTAAAAGAAGCATACCTGCACATCCCTGTCAGGGAGTCTTGCAGAAGATGCCTACGATTAAAAGGCTACATGCACTATCAGATTCTCTTCGTGTTTCACTGTTGCAGTCATTACACTTGTTATCCTGCTGGCAGGCTACCCTCAGTCGGCCTGAATTCCAAAGTCTAGGTCCGGCGTCTGTTGCTGTCGCCTCTTCCCTGACGTCAGTGCGCCAGGGGTATATAAGATGCAGCAGACGCCATTTTCTTCAGTCTTTCTTGCCGCGCGGTGCCAGAAGTATAAGCAGTTCGCAAGTGCCGGTCTGCAAACTCCTGAGATTTTCGTGTTCGAATTTCAGATCCAAAGTCATTAAAAGTTAAGTACCCCGTTGGGGAAACTTTTTCTTGCTCCAGACCGATGTCAGAAAAAGTTAATTGTATTTCTTGTGGGAAGCAAATACCTCATAAGGACTTTCATTCTTACTGTATTCCTTGCCTAGGCCCTGACCACGACGTTGCTAGTTGTCAATTTTGTGCTAGATTTAACCAACACACTAAGCGTCAGTACGATTTTGCATTACACTATTTTGGCAGAAGATTTAATTATATGATGTCGTCGGATAGCCATCCGACTACCGGAATTCACAAGAAACGCAAAGAAAAGGACAGGCATCCGAGGTCCAAAACTGACTAGGCTTCTAAGTCAGTCGCCGCTTTGCCTGTTCTCAGTGAGGTGCCTTTGCAGCCCCTGATGCCACTACCTTAGACCCGCAGGCCGCTACCGACTCCCACGTGGAGACTACTAGGCCGCTGGAAGCTCAAGGTATTGGACCTTCGGAGACTATTCCCTCAGATGGGTACGGAGCCACTGAGCAGGCATCTGCTTCTGAGGGTGTTTTCAGACCTCAATTATACATTAAAATTTCAGCTTCAAAGGCAAAGACTAAAGCACCTTTAAAGACAAAGAAACAAGTACAACAGCCTCATGGACAGGCCTCCATGCCCAAAAAACAGATGCTCAAAATGGCCGAAGGCTTAATTATCAGGGGTTCCCATCCCCCACTTGATAAAAGGCCTAGGCAAGAGACAGAATATGAATCTTCAGATCAGGTTTCCATTTAATCTGATTCCTCTTCTGATCCAGGAATACTTTCTTTCTCCCTATGAGGATTCTGATGCTGAAGAATCTATCCATTCAGCCTCTCTTCCTGAGGATTACTTTTTTGGGGAAACCTTGCATACCATGAGGGAGCATTTCCACTGGGAGAGCCAAGATTTTTCAGAATCTAAGAAAAGGCTCAGAGACTTCCTTTTACTACCACAGCACAGGCCCCTAGCTATTCCACCTGTTAGACATTGTAGATGTATTTTCAGAGTCCAATCTGACCCCTGACTCCTTAACTCCAGCTCATGTTAAGCCGGACAGGTATTACAGGGTTCCTGACTCTCATAAATTTTTTTTCAAAAACCCTGCTGCTGACCCAGAAACCATCTCTCAGGGTCCCAAAGGGGTCAAGGCTTCCACTGCAAAAAATCCTACCCCCTCTGACAGGGATTCTAGGGCATTGGACAGATGGGGGGAAAAGATTTACACTTCTGCTTTCTTGGCTATAAGGGCTTTAAATTGTCAGTTCCATATGCTCAAATATCAGCAATATATTACGTCACTGCTTAAACAGAAAATGTTGATAAATTCTGAATGTGCAGAAAACAAGGAAATGCAAGATTTATTGCATGCAGCTGAACAAGTTGGAAAGCAGACTTTGCAATGTGGTTTTGATTCTTTAGAGGCCTCCTGCAGGGCCGCTGTTACGGGTTCTGTCATCAGGAGGTATGCTTGGTTAAAGGAACAAAATCTGCCTGATCATGTCAAAGCAAAATTATTAGATGCTCCATTACAGCATGATACCTTGTTTGGTGTTAAAGCAGAAGGTGTTAAAGAAAATGGAGGACAAAGCTAAATCTATGCAAACGGTTAAAGATTTCTTACAGGTACAGCCTCCAAGATTTAACAGACACTGGCCTACAAAGAATTGGCCCTTTCCAGTGTCAGACAGACCACAAAGGGGCAGATACAGACGCCCAAGAGGCAGATCCCAGCCCCAAGGTTCGCACAGGTCTAAACAGTGGGGGTACTTCTACCACCAAAAGTGGAGAAGACAAATCACAGCCATACAGGAAACAGTCCCAATGACTTCCCCCTGCCTGCACCAAGCACCAATCTATTCACTTGCCAACATTTTATCCAAATCCCCAAAATAAAGGGGAGAGACTTCTACATTCCTTGGACATACACAGGCAGTTGTGCTTCTACTTGGACAAAAGAAAGGCTTTCAGAAAATCTGAACAATTATTTGCATCATATGCTACAGGATCACAGGGAAAGGCAATTTCAAAGCAGACCATTTCAAAGTGGATAGGACACTGTATCCGGCTCTACTACACACACAATGGGAAACCTGTGCCCAGTAATATTAGACACATTCCACCAGGGCAACTGCCACTTCCACTGCCTTCCTTAGAGGAGTACCTACCAAAGATATCTTGGAAGCTGCAACTTGGAGTTCAGTGCACACCTTTACCAAGCATTACCATTTGCCTCTTTATTTTAGATCCAGAGCTGGCTTTGCCACTGCAGTGCTGCAGGGCATCATAGCCACACCAAATCCTCTATAGAGCCAGCCACCCAAACTCAGCTTTGGGATTCTACCAAAGTGTAATGACTGCAGCATTGAAACACGATGAACATAATACAGTTTTGTACCTACCATAAATGTAGATGTTAGTGTCTTCACTGCTGCAGTCCAGGTTACCCACCCGCCAGCCCCTCTTTCTTATCTGGGACTAACCTATACTACCTTTGTGGTGTATTTGCTGGCTAATGAAGGTTTTATTGTTACCTTTTTTGTATGTTTCATTAGCAATATGTATTGCCTACCATTTTTGGGGGCACCTGACATCTTGGGGCAAGAAAAACTGAAGAAAATGGCGTCGGCTGCTACTTGTATACCCCTGGCGCACTGACGTCCGGGATGATGCGACAGCAACCGACTCTGGACCAAGACTTTGGAACTCAGGCCGACTGCGGGCCCGCCTGACCGCAGGATAACCCAAGTGTAATGACTGCAACAGTGAAGACACTCTAACATCTACATTTATGGTAGGTACAAAACTGTACTTTTTATATACCCCTGATGACCTGACGTCATGGAAGAAAGGACAGCAACTGACGCAGGACCCAAGACTTTGTTAATCAGGCCGACTGAGGGCTACTGCAAGCAGATGTAATGACTGCAACAGTGAATACACTCCAACATCTACATTTATGGTAAGTGTACACAACTGTACTTTATTTAAAGGCAGTGGCAGACAATGGTGGGAGGGTCCATGGGAGCTAAGTGGAGGAGAATATGGAAGATGGAAAAAAGTCAATCTCCAAGCTTAGAGGTTAGTCCCTTATTTGAATATTTCTGAAAGACCCATGAGGGTTTACCAGCTCAGCTGTCTGTGGAACCTTGTTCTTAGTTAAAAGGTTTTATTTTGAAATTGTAACAAAACATGACAACGCACTGAAATACAACTATAGAACTATATATTTAAGGAAACACTTTTGCCTGAGCTTCATCAGGTCCATTTAATGGTGGTTTACACTTTGAACATTAGAAATGCCTGCTTTTACGAGGCTATCGCCAGACTTTGTCTTGTAACACACACAAAATGAGAGGCTGTCTACATCAGTGGGGCTCATATTCCTTGGTGCAAAGTATGAAAGCATTATTATAGAACTACTTCCAGTCTATAAAATGTAAGTGGCTAATGCCCACTTTTACTGGGCTCATCTCCTGATATATAATATGAAAGGCTAGTATTCTCTTGTATAACAAAAAAGGTTTATAGTGCCTGCTTTTATAAGAGACTCGTACACATGATTAATGTGACCTGTCCCCGTTCTTCCTATTGATGAAGACGGACCTTTTTATATGCATGGAAGGTAGTCACTTAAATGATGGTGAGTCCCAGTTTTGCACAGTACATGCATCCAGTGAAATAGCATACAGTGGAAACAAGTCACACTGCGCATTTTTACAGACCTCATGGATGTGCGCAAAAAAGTCAAAAGTGAAGTTTCAGACTTCAGAAACTTTTGTGTAGGCTTTGTGTGTAAAAATCCACCAAGTGGTAAACAGCAGATTATACAAGAACTTTTAATAAACAATCGCTGATCTTTGAGCATAGACAAATTGTGCCTATGGTGTAAAGAATATAGTAGTGAGGAGTGGTGCCCTGGGATAGCTGCTTTCATTGTATTGTAGATTATAGAAATTTGGTTAAATGGAGGCCCAGTTTCTGCTGTATCTAAACCTGGCTGCTGAGAGATGAAATGCTCTTGGCCCCTGAGCTTGCTGTTATGATACTCCAGTCTGGGGTCTTCACTGTCAAGCTTCTTCCTGAGTGTAGGAGTTACTGGAGGGCTCTTCTGTTCAGAGTCATCTCTCTCCAGGTGGTAAAATTAGTGCAAAAGAGGGCGTGATAGTTCTGTTCCTGGCTAGATAAAGGGCTGAGTAGTAGAAGGGAGTTTTGTAATTTCTGTTATTGATTGAAGAGCCATCTTTTCTTCCTTGCCTGTTCTGGTTGACAAGTACTTTTTATTGCTTGTGGTTTGGAGTAAACGTCCTAAGGTACTTCATGCCCATAAGTCCCTTGTGTACCTCATTGTCTTGGAACACTTCAGTTATATGTTGGATGCATGGCGCGGGAGGAAAGCACCTAGGCTTTGGTATCCTGACCAGACGTATGTCTATCCTTGGCAGGATATCCCACTTGCTAGTAATACTGAAACAGCGATTATTCAGACATCTACTGTTATAAGTTCTTGTGCAGTTGAGCAGAGCTTAGATTTTAAATGCCCACACAGTAACGTCTATGATACGAGCAACATTGCTGATAACACCAGTACACAAACGCATCCACTGAGGCGTAGTGAAAGAATTAGTAATAACCAGCAGCATTTTAATGGCTCTCTGCATGTAGAGGCGAATCATAGCACCCAGGGTTTTCAGGAGGGATGGAACAACCAACAGCATCAGCTGCACAATGGCAGGAATCTGGGACAACAGAGGAGACTGAATCAGCCGAGGAGGTAATACAAGTACTGCCACATAAGCCACAAATACTTTTTAAGTTCTGAGGGAGATTTCAAAATCTATAATTTTACCCCCATACTTGGTTGACAGTGGTATTATGGATTTGCTTTCTAAAGGCTTGTCCTTTGTACCGGACAGAAATGCTGACTTAGCTAAGACTATCATTGATTTGAAGCTATTTGTCCGTAAATTGAACTTGGTGCTTATGGGTAATGATTCTTTACTAATAAGTGACAAGAGTTTCCAGTTTGTTCAATCTTCCTTTGCATGAGTCTTTAGCCATATTAGAACGCATATGTGAAATGGACATAAGAACAATGTTGAGTAATGCACAGACTCCTAGGAATCATGTTAAAAACATGGCCACTAAGGATTCTGAATTTTTGCATTTTTTTGAAAGTGTGTAAAATCAGGGTCATATGAAGCCTGACAAAGGTGGGGGGGGGGGGGGGGCTCGTCTTTATGGATTAAAATGAGTATGTGGAAAGTATGTTAAAGTACTTAGTGATGCTTACTGTCATGCAAGTTTAAATAGAAAGTTAAAAACATATGAAATGATTTGTTTTTGGTAGGTAGCATCAATATAGACACTTTCCATTATCTAACTGTGCCAGCACCGACAACACCCGTCTTATTTGGGTGTCCTAAAATATACAAGAACCTTAATAATCCACCATTTAGATCAATAGTGGATTGACGAAGATCAGTAACCTTCTCGTGCCAAATTTGTTGATAATAAATTAAAACCTTTTATTAGAAGTGAAGTGCAAATTTGCCATGACTCATGGAGTTTTTTGGAAGGTATTAACTTGGAATATTACAGAAGTTATAACTTCCTTACAGTGGATATTAAAGATCTATACACGGTTATACCTCAGGAGTTGGGCATAGAATGGGTCCGTGAGTTTCTAACCATTAAAGACATGGAGCTGACATATATGTGAATGAAACCCTCTTAGTCATATTGTCTAATAATTTCATGCTTTTTAATGGTGAATTTTATTTACAAAAGACAGGTGTTGCTATGGGTTCGCCCTGCAGAGGCAGCTTCGCAAATTGTGTCATGGCATCCTTTTTAATAAATTATTCCAGGAAAATGTATGGTATATGAGATACCAAGATGGCATGTTTATCTGGAAAGGGGATGTAGAAACAGTTGAACCCTTTATTAGAGCCATTACTGACCTTACCAATTTCCTGGAATTCACCTTCGACAGAGTCCATTAATTCTTTGGACGTGCTGTTGCCTAAAGACAGGTTGAATAATAGGTATAGAAATGTAATTTATAGGAAACCTACTTATTCGAATGCTTTTTTTGCATTTTTCAAGTAATCATCCCTATCATCAGAAAAAGGTGGTCATAGAGACAATTGGTGAGAGCTGCCAGGATGGTCTCTTTTTTTAGACAGATTTTTGGATGGAATGTGGACTCTGAGTATGTTCCTAATAAGAGGCTATCATGAACATCTACTTGAACAAATATTCCGTGAAGTGCACACCAAAAGGATTAGCGACTACTTTAAGCCCATAGTGCAGAAAGGTTCCGTTGAAGTACAGCATCCCTTAATAGCAGAGGCAAACCAAAATAGGGCGAGCTTAAGACCTAATATGGGTTTGAGCTTTATGACCACTTTTTCTATCTATGCCAAAAGAATAGGGAATATTGTGGTCAAGAACTGGGCATTGATCTTGGAAGACAACTGCATTAGTAAAAAATTAGGGGCATCGCCACGGATTACGTATAGGTGGGGCCCCAATTTTAAATGCCTTTTAGAAAGACAGTGACTAGTATAAAGAGAATAGTGGAATGAGAAAATGTGGTCGCTGCCAGCAATGTCAATTCATTAAGGTGCGCAATAGGTTTACCATCGGGGGCAAGTACTATTTAGTGAAAGGGAAATAGAACTGTGATTCCAAGGGGGTTATTTATGCAGCAATATGTGAGCAATGCCAATCATTTTATATAGGCAAAACGGAAAGAAGGTTCAAGCAGAGGATCTGTGAATATCAATATAATATAAATAGAACAACCACAAATGCACTGGCTAAGCACATTACGGAAAACCCCACACACATTCCTTTTTACGGTTATTCACCAGGTGGAAATGAACATTAGGGGAGGCCCTTGAACTAAAATTTGATAAGTGCGAGTTATTGTGGCAGATGCGCACATATGCCCATATACCACCTGGCCTGAATGAATGATTCAGTTAAATGCATTTTAAAACTTAGGGCATTGGACAGAGGAGAATTCACTGTACAAGAGTTCTATATAAAACATAACAAATGTTACACATTATTGTAGTTACGAGGTGTAACATTTACGAAAGTCAAAATTTCTGAGCAGTTCCAAGACGAAAGTATTCATTTTTAGTTATTTTTTAAACAAAGGTTTGTATGTGATTTTACTGTTTTTTGTCATGTTTGTTATGGGCTATGCTCTAAATTTTAATTGATTAATTGAATGTTGTATAAATAGTATTGCATTTTGGGTATGTGTTGTCTGATGAAGTTCAATCATTAATTTGGACGAAAGCGCTTACATTACAACAGTAAAATCTGTGGGGAATTTGCAGCCAGCTTGCATTTTTGTTTTTTACAAGTTGGTTTGAGTCTTTAAGTCGTTAACAGTTGTACGGTACTTTACCATCTGCTTGATAAATTAATGTAGACATCAGTTTCTGTTGTGCTTATAGAGGTAAGAAACTTTGCTGCAGGCTGTTTTCTCCAAACTTTGCAGGCACAGTCCTTTTGAGGCCTGCATGAGATAGGTGCAAATTTGTACCACAGCACATGTTCACCACAACAATTACATCTATGAGTTGTAGCTGTACATCCTGCCCCTACTGATAGCAAATGGAACAGTAAGACAGAGTACCTCTCACCAGAAGAGAGACGTTGTCCTGACTGCTGTACTGCGTAGCAGGGTTGGTTAACATACCAGTGCTTAAGCGAGATTGTGTGGCTAATAGTAAGGTCTGTCATCCTGTAGTGTGAGTTAAGATTGCTTCCCTCTGCATGCCTGATGTAACAAATGTAGACTTCAGGATTAGCTGCCTGCATGCCACTTCAGTATCTATGTGCTTCAGGAAGTCAGGAAACCTTCCTTCATGTGAGTGAACTTCCTCTGGAGTCCATAAGTAGCATTACATGAATGCTGTGAGAGGTTGATGGAGTAAAACACTTATTGTTTTTGGGTCAGGGAGTTCTCTTCATCGACTTGTTAGTTGGATCAGGGAGTCTTTTTTTTTTTTTTTTTATTTGTTTTTATTGTTATCCCATATTGTCTATTTTCACAGGTTTCAGCCTTGGGAATAGGGAAAGGAACTTGGCGGAGGGGATCATGGAGTTCCAGAATGGGGATGAAATAACTAGAAGCTTTGAAACCTGAGTGAATAAATGCTTTTTTTTGTTTTGGGTTTTCTTTGATGTCCTTCAAGGATGCAACTGCAGTCCTGACATACGGAGTTCTCTTCATTGACTTGTTAGTTGGATCAGGGAGTCTTTTTTTTTTTTTTTTTTTTTATTTTTATCCCATATTGTCTGTTTTCACAAGTTTCAGTCTTGGGAATAGGGAAAGAAACTTGGCGGAGGGGATCATGGAGTTCCAGAATGGGGATGAAATAACTAGAAGCTTTGAAACCTGAGTGAATAAATGCTTTTTTTGTTGTTTTGGGTTTTTTTTGTTTTCTTTTGAGACTGAGAATTGCTCCTCGTTAGCAGTACAACACTGTACTGTGAGTTCTGCCACTTAAAATTAAAATAGAGATATTCCTCCCTATGCAACCATCCACCCTGCGACTTTCATGTACCTCCAAGGACACTGTACATTGGAGTAGGGGAATACTTCAATCTCAATTTAGTATGTATTGCCCCATTCACACTTTCAGGTTTTGCTATTTTAAAGATTGTAGTTACCGTCCTTAGATTTTCAGTAGTCATCCAGATGATGTTGCATAGTTGCTTGGTTCTTTATTGCCATTTTTTGTAGTTTAATGTTATTGGGAGAGCATGTTATTGGTGCTCCTTAATTGTAATAGTGTTCTGGACTTTTGTCATATTCTCTGTGTTGCTAAGCAATCTTTTGACATGTAAGAAAATGAAGCATTTGTGTTAATGCCAGGAGGATATACATCCATTGTAACACTAAGTAATGAAGTTTCTATTTTGTGTTGTCAGGATGAACAAGGTTCTTCAGCTGATGCTGAAAATGCTCCTGTTATCCAAGCTGTCCAGAAAATCTGCTCCATCTTTCCATCACTACTGATTGCATGTGATTTATGCCTGTGTGCCTATACATCTCATGGACATTGTGGTAAGTGTTGTAGATGGCAGTAAGTTCAGTATACAGGCTGTAATGTATACACTCCTTAGGTCTGCTTCTGCTGTCCTCTGTATTAAGTAAAGTTCTGGAGACCAAGTTAATTGTGTTTTAAAAGTTGGTTTAAGAAATGAGTACCACTGTATTCATCTGTCAGTTGAATTTGCTCTTAAGAATAGCGATATGTATGTGTTGTATATGGTTCATACGATTTTTTCCACTCACTTATTCTTTTCAGGTCATGGTAAGTCGGAACCTATCCTGTCAAGCAACAGGTGCTAAGAAAGTCAGGCCAAATGGGACACCAGTCTGTCACAGAACTGACAGATACACGTAGGGACAGCCCTGCTAGGTCACTTATTGGATGTGTGAAGAAACCAGAAACCATAGTAGAAACCTACACAGATACAAAGAGGACATATAAGCTGAGAACCATCCTAGAGAGCAAAGTGCTGTTGAGCAACAATTGTGACTCCTGCACAGCTGAACTGCCTTTTGTTTATTTAGAGCTTCAGAAATAATTTCTTGGTCTGCACTGTTGTAATATGCACTGGGGAATTAAGGTCTGCAAAGTGGTTTACAGAATGCAGAAAATAATGCCTCCTATCTGCCCATCAGCTGCCACCAGCTCCTGTCCTTGTGCATCAGTGCTCGACCCACTTCACACCCCCCCAATTAAATATAACCCACGTCTGGGGGCCAAGAAGGAGATGGAAGATGTTGGTGGTCTTACTCCTGCCACTTTGCTAGCTCTGGGATAGCTTCCTTCAAGGGATGCATGAACACTTCTACTCAAATGTAACCTTCCAAATGGGTGGTTCACCGAGTATGCAGTATAGAGCTTGCCAGGTTTGTATGCTGCTTATTGCAGCAAGCATAGGCTGCCCACCCTTTGTGATGGGTAAGCCTGTATTTTCCACTCACTCCTATCTGCAGGCTCATCCATGCTGCTAATTGAGCACAGTTCAACAGTGCAGTGAGGGCTTTATCCCACTGCAGTTAACTATGCACTAGTAATTATTCCTGCATTAGTGCATAAAAGTTTGAAACCTTGAGAGTGAAGCAGAGGGTGTGGAATCTTTGTGAGTTATTCATGCAAATGTCTTTGTTTATAGTACATTCATCTCAAATACTCTGCTATCCTCTGTGTTTTATACCAGATGTTCGTGTTGTACTGCTGCAGTCATCACACTTGGGTTATCCTGTCGTCAGGCGGTCCCGCAGTCGGCCGAATCTCAAAGCCTTGGTCCGGCGTCGGCTGTCGTCGCTTCTTCCCTGACGTCAGTGCGACAGGAGTATAAAAGAGGCAGCAGACGCCATTTTCTCCAGTCTTTCTTGCCGCGCGGTGCCCGAAGCAGAAACAGTTCGCAAGTGCCGGTCGGCCAGCTCCTGAGGTTTTCGAATTGAATTTCAGCCCGAAGTCTTCTCTAAAGCTAAGTACCCCATTGGGGAAACTTTTCTTGCCTCAGACGATGTCAGACAAAGTTAATTGCATTTCTTGTGGGAAGCAAATACCTAAAGGATTTTCATTCTCATTATATTCCTTGCCTAGGCCCAGTCTCTGGTTGTCTGTTTTGTGCCAGGTTCAGCAGACGTACAGTTAAGCATTGGGCAGATTTCTCCCAGCATTATTTTGGCAGAAAATTTAACTATAGCATGCCGTCGGAGCAACCGACATCAGCAATTTTTAAAAACACAAAGATAAGGACAAACAGCTAAGACCAGTTACCGAGGCCTCAGCCAGGCCTCACGCCGGTTCTCAGGTTTTCAGCGAGGTACCTACGCAGCCGCTGACTACTGCTGATTCAGAAATTCTGACTGCCTCCCAGACCGATGCAGCTGGGCCTGAGGAACCGGTTCCACCTCACCCCACGGACGCCAGTCCTGATGGTGATCCGGAAATTTTAGATAGGCCTTCGGTTTCTGAAGGTGTCTTCAAACCGACAACTATCTCTGCTAAGTCTTATGCTAAAGCTCCCTTGAAAGTTAGGAAGCCGGGTCCACACACTTCCCCACAGACCCCTATGGCTAAAAAACAGATGCTTACGATGGCTGAGGATTTAATTACCCTTATCAGGGACCCCCCCCCCGACAAAAGGCCTAGACTGGAGGAAGATTTTCCCTTCTCTGACCATGCATCCATTTCCTCAAGCAACTCTGAGGACCAGGATTATTCCTTCCCTCCTTCTGAAGATTCAGATGCTGAAGAGTCCATTCCCTCTGTCTTCCCCCATGAAGACTACTCTTTTGGGGAAACTTTACACACCTTGAGGGAACACTTCCACTGGGAAGGCCAAGATTATTCTGACTCCAAGAAAAGACTCCGGGAATTTCTTCTTCCACAGCATAGACCCCTAGCAATTCCTCCAGTTTTAGACATTTTGGATGATTACTCCGAATCTAGTCTAAACCCAGATTCTTTACCTCCAGCACCAGCTAAACCAGACGGATACTACCGAATTCCTGACACTCATAAGTTTCTATATAAAAGTCCTACTGCAGACCCAGAAACCATTTCCCAGGGTCCCAAAGGGATTAAGGCCTCTACTGCTAAGAATCCACTTCCTTCTGAAAGAGATTCCAGAGCATTGGAAAGATGGGGAAAGAAAGTGTATACGTCTGCCACTTTGGCCATGAGGGCCTTAAACTGCCAATTCTACATGCTAAAATACCAACAGTACTTTCTTACACAGTTAAAACAGAAAATGACCCCCTCAGGCAGATCAACCTGATTTCAGACAGATACAGGATTTGCTGCATGCAGCAGAACAGGTGGGAAAGCATACCTTAGTGTGGTTTTGATTCATTGGAAGCCTCATGTAGAGCAGCTGTCACAGGGTCTGTAATTCGTAGGCATGCTTGGCTTAAAGAACAAGCCTTACCAGAACATGTCAAAGCAAAGTTATTGGATGCTCCATTGCAGAAAGATGTTTTATTTGGTGTCAAAGCAGAGGAAGTTTTAAAGAAAATGGAAGAAACGGCAAAATCTATGCCAACAGTTAAACATTTTTGACAGGTACAACCTCCTCGTTTCAGCAGGAACTGGCCATCAAAAAACTGGTCCTTTCCTGCATCAGACAGACTCCAAAGAGGTAGGTACAGATGCCCTAGGGGCAGAGGCCAGCCACAAGGTTCTTTCAGGCCTAGACAATGGCAAACATCTCAGAGGGGGAGACGAAAGATCTCAACCCTTCAGGAAACAAACACAATGACTTCCCTCTTCGCCTGCCAAGCAAAATTGCCCTGGCAGCACCTTTGGGAGGAAAACTGGCTTTATTTCCACAAAATTGGTGCATTATAACAAAGGACAAATGGGTTCTGGATATTATTACCCGAGGATACAGATTTCATTTCCACACTTTACCACGGATGAGAGGCATGCCAAATCTGCTTCCAAACCAATGGGCAGAGGCACCAAGCGCAAATATCAGCTCTCATGGATATGAAAGCAATTCAAAAGGTACCTACAAAGGAGCAAGGTCAAGGTTTTTACTCAAGATTATTTCTAGTCCCAAGAAAGGACAAAGCCTGGAGGCCCATTTTAGACCTCTCAATTCTAAACACATACCTGGAGGTACCCAAATTCAAAATGCTCACACTTCAGCAGCTTCTTCCCATGCTGGGCAAGTTGTCTTGGCTGGTAACGTTGGACCTCAGAGGCATACCTGCATGTCCCTATCAGACAAGATTGCAGAAGATACCTCAGATTCTTGGCAGGTACAATGCATTATCAATTCCCTGCATTGCCCTTTGGCTTATCTATTGCGCCCAGAGTATTTATGAAATGCCTGGCATCAGTAATTGCATATTGCAGACAATGAGGAATACAAACTTACCATATCTGGACGACTGCCTGATCCAAGAGGACAGCAAGGACATTCTATTACAGCATCTGGCATTTGTAACACAGCTGCTTAGTTGCCTAGGGTACACAGTAGACAAAAAAGTCAAAGCTAATACCCTCGCAACAAATAATATTCCTGGGTGCCAGCTTAAATACAACGGCCCAGATGGCTTTTCTCTCGCCAGACAAACAACAATTGACTCACTTCAAAAAGATGGCAACTTTTACCCAGCTCACTGCAAGGAAAATCCTGCAGGCATTGGGGTTCATGGCATCCTGCATTCAACTACTCCCATATACAAAGCTGCATATGAGGAAATTACAATGGTACCTGAAAAGTGTATGGTCTCAACACAGGCACAGCCTCTAATCAAGTATACCTCTCATTCCATGCCTTCAAAAAGAGTTCCTATGGTGGGCTCAAGCATGTCAAATAAACAAGGGTCTTCCTTTCGTCTTACCTCCAGCAAACCAAACTATGACAACAGATTCTTCAGACTACGCCTGGGGAGCACACATGGAAGGACGGTGCATACAGGGCAAATGGTCTGCAAAACAAATGCATCTTCACATCAACCAAAAGGAGATACTAGCTGTGCAAAATGCACTGACAGCTTTCAAGGACCTCTTGCATCCAGGACAACTACTAAGGGCAGACAACACCACAGTGATGTGGTGCATAAACAAACAAGGAGGAACACACTCCTACCCTTTATGCAGACAGGCAATGACCTTGTGGAACACAGCATTGACTTACCAAGTGCAACTGCAAGCACAATTTCTACCAGGAAAGGAAAACATATTGGCAGACGAATTAAGAAGAAATATGGCAGATCCTCACAAGTGGAGACTACACCCACAAGTATTTTCAATGATAACTCAAAGGTGGGGATGTCCCGACATAGATCTATTTGCTTCCCCCAACAATTGCCAACTACAGAAATTTTGCACAAGGACTTATCACTCCTTAGCCTGGAAGGTGGACGCCCTAGCATTCAGTTGGACAGCATTGGCAGTCTATGCCTTCCCCCCACTACCTCTACTGAGCAAGGTATTATTGAAAGTCAGATCCATGGATCTTGCCTCAATTCCCAATACTGCTGACTTAGAAAAACTCTGATACTTCACAGCCAGCTCAGAACTTTAAATTTAGCTGCATGGAGAATACTTTGAATTTTCAATCAACACTTCTCTCAAAGGACGTCCAGAATGTCATTATGGAGGCCAGAAGGCCCAGCACCAGAAAAACTTACTCAGACAAATGGAAAAGATTTTGTGCATGGAATCAGGCTAAAGGCCAAAATCCTTGGATACCTAACATTCCTCAAATACTGCAATACTTAACTGAGATGCTACACCAAGGCCTTTCATTCTCATCTGTTAAGATCCATGCTTCAGCCATTTCAGCTCAATACAATACGGATCCACCAATGTTCTCACACCCTTTACTACGGCAGTTTCTCAGAGGGGCTAAGAATATAAGACCCCCCCAGAAAGCCCCCAACACCAGCTTGGGACCTGAACTTCATTTTAGAAAAATTAACACTGCCTCCTTTCGAACCAGCATTCCCAGCAGAACTACAATACTTCTCTTGTAAAACAGCTTTGTTGCTGGCTATTACCTCAGCATGCAGGGTCTCAGAACTACAGGCACTTATGGCAGTGGAACCTTTAATCATTTTCCATCAGGACAGGGTCTCTTTATGAACTTAACCCTACCTTTATGACAAAAGTAGTATCCAGTGTAGCTTTAAATCAGACCATTCATTTACCCAAACCCCCAGAATTAAGGAGAAAGACTCCTTCACTCTTTGGACATTCACAGACAGCTACGTTACTATTTAGATAAGACAAAGACCTTCAGAAAAACTGACCAACTCTTTGTATCCTTTGCTGCAGGTTCACGAGGAAAGGCCATTTCAAAACAGACCTTCTCCAAATGGATAGCACATTGTATCCGCTTTTGCTACTCGCACCATGGGAAAGTAGTGCCTGTTAATATTAGGTCCCATTCTACCAGGGCTACAGCAACCTCAGCAGCCTTTCTTGGGGGTTCTATCCAAGGACATTCTGGAGGCAGCTACTTGGAGTTCAGTGCACACCTTTACCAAGCACTACCACCTTCCTTTATACTCAAAATCCAGAGCTGGTTTTGCCACTGCAGTGCTGCAGGGCATCCTAGCTTCGCCTAACCCAGTTTAGTACCAGCCACCCATCCATAGCTTGGGGATTCAACCCAAGTGTGATGACTGCAGCAGTATAACACGATGAACATAGTACAGTTTTGTGCCTACCATAAATGTAGATATTCGAATGTATATACTGCTGCAGTCCAGGTTACCCTCCCACCATCCCCTCTACATACCAGGGTGTTAGTTATAGCTCCATGTTCATCAATCAGTTGGATGCATGTCTATATGGTGAATTTGCTAATAGTACTATTGTTTATCCTCTAAGGAATTTTTGCATAGCTTTTTGTTTTGCCTTCCTAGTTGGGGGCACCTGACATCTGGGGCAAGAAAAACTGAAGAAAATGGCATCTGCTGCCTCTTTTATACCCCTGTCGCACTGACGTCAGGGAAGAAGCGACGACAGCTGACGCCGGACCAAGGCTTTGGGATTCTGCCGACTGCGGGGACCGCCTGACGACAGGATAACCCAAGTGTGATGACTACAGCAGTATATATACACTGTGACATCTGCATTTATGGTAGGTACAAAACTACTTTTTGAGTTCTGTCAAAAATGTTTTTCACCTTGGAAATGGCAGCTTAGTTTGGTTAATGTTATCACCATATTTTTC